>NW_028282731.1:0-35488 GCF_059751285.1 Brachycentrus maculatus
AAGAAGAAGAAGAAGATTTTATATGCGTTGTAAACTCATTTATTTAACTTTCAATATTTCAGTACATCCTTTTTAATATACGATATTTGTTATTTGGAAATATCTGTGGATATATCAATGTTTGCGAAAAAGGATATTTTCAGACAAAGGTAAAATGTCGCTTTGACCCGTTATTGGAAATGTAGTTATTATGAGGATAATAATTTGTTACCAAATAATAATTATTTATTGTCCTCTTGGGTGTTTTCTCGATATGGAGAAAACATTCCGTTCAATATACCTGCAAGGGATGGTTGTTATGTAACTAAGGGTAGGTACTCATGTTCAAATATTTCTACGTGGACTTTCAGCGATTACTTTTTCACGATAAGCAACAAGTCAAAAACGTATATATATATATATATATATATATATATATATATATATATATATATATATATATATATATATATATATATATATATATATATATATATATATATATATATATATATATATATATATATATATATATATATATATATATATATATATATATATATATATATATATATATATATATATATATATATATATATATATATATATATATATATATATATATATATATATATATATATATATATATATATATATATATATATTTATATATATATATATATATATATTTATATATATATATATATATATATATATATATATTTATATTTATATAAATATATATATATATATATATATATATATATATATAAATATATATACATATTTATATATATATATATATATATATATATATATATATATATATATATATATATATATATATATATATATATATATATATATATATATATATATATATATATATATATATATATATATATATATATACTACTTGTAGCCGACGTAAAGAAAACGTAGATTTAGAAATAGAATTAATTAGCTTAGGGACCTCGGTATGTGTTAGCAATGTACTACCCCCTCAATAAAGACTGAAATGTGTCGCTTTCGGGGGTGGTCTTTGCCCATACCGAGGAGAGAAATAGCTCTAGGTTAGATTAAGCTATTTTTAAGATATCTATAAGACTGAATATATTGTAATGTGTATACTGCTCTGCGGTGCGCGCTCGACTGCACCGAAGTAGCGGAGTGGGGATGTCCTTATACGTGCTAGAGGGAGACGGTACGCGAATGCCCTCGCTCCCTCTACGCCGTGATTGGCGGACATACCCCCCTCCGCGATTGGTCAGGCACGGCCGGGCGGCGCTACGGCGAGGCACCCAGAGCGGGTATATATAGGGGTGTATTCAAGTTAATAAATCAGATTTCGACCGACTACCGCTGCGTTTTCTTCTCTCCGCCCCGCTTCTTCCCGACTTCGCTGCCCGCCCGGACTCATCGCCCCTCAGGAACATTCGACCGCCGCTACCCCCTGGACTTGGACTCGGATTTACTTTGGAGCTGACTGCACCCGGACTGGACGACGACGGAGCCGCCGCGACGACCCGACGGAGCGATACCGGACTTACGACCCGGTTGCCTGCTGCGTGCAGGTTGCGACTGCCGGTGCTACATACCGCCTTCGCCGGCGATCGCAAGGGATCTCTGGGCTTTCGGTGGATCTCTACGCGGGTAGATTCACCGTCGAGCGCGGCCGCGGACTGAGACTTGCCCGGCCGCTCTGAGCTGACGCCAGCACCTGCGGCATCTACAGTACTTTGTGCTGCGGCGCGATTGCCTAGTCGCCGCGTCGCGTACACTACTACTACTACTACTACTACCATCACGCCGTTTCCCCGCAGGGGTAGGCAGAGAGGATGGAACGCCACACTCTTCTGTCCTGACATACACTCCTAGCCTCCTTCACATCCATACATCTAGTCATACATGCCCTCCGATTACGCAGACTTTTGACACCGCCAGATTTTAGGTTCTGATTGATCTGATCGTATATTTATATATATATATACATATATATATATATGTATATATATATATATATGTATATATATATATATATGTATATATATATATATATATATATATATATATATATATATATATATATATCACGAGACGCCGTTGCGTAGTTGGCTAGACGCTCGACTGCGACACTGAATTCGCGGGTTCAATTTGCGCCAATTGTGAAATTAATTAATGAAAGATTTATTTCCAATTTATCTAGGTGTTTGTGATGTATTTTTCACACTAACCTTTCCTATCCTTACTATCCCACCTGAAATATCCAAGTAGTACAATCTCGTTTATTCCGGAGCCAGGAGATTTGCCTTCTATTTTTACTTTTATGATTAGGTCCAACAGTTTGTTCTCTCCTCTAAGCACATGCCCCAGAAGTACGCCAACCAGACTTTGATGTCCGTCAGCAACTGTCTATAAGAAGTGTTATCTTAATCGTAAATTACATGAATGGTGATCAATCCTGCGGTGTCCAGGATAATAAAACATGGTCGAAAATAAATCTATATTATATATATTGTAAACCCTATATTGTATTAACATATAAGTATTTCTGCTCAATACAGGCCATACCAAAAGAGCCATAACCATAAAACATTTAATTTATAAAATAAATAAAAAATATAAGAAAAATGTAACCTAAAATAAAAATTAAATAAAAAGGTGAAACACCCCGAAGATAATATTAGATTAAAAAATGCTATAGATATTTTAGTACAAAAAAACCCGGGGCTCCATAACGCTGTCTAAACGCTCTTATCATCATATTACGGAGGCGGGCTGACATATACTTAATGTCAACACGTACTTTGTGTGATTTTATGTCGATTCCTATGTACACATGTATTTTATATGCAAAATTTTCGTAGATCTTGGCAAGATTTCTGAGCTCAACAGACCATCTCCATCCTAGAGCCATTTCTCTGACTAAAATTAGAGTTATTTGGCAAGCTAATTTACCAGAACCAAAGAGTAATCTCTATACTCAAAGATGGCAGTATTATTTGGCACCAAATCAAAACGCCCGTTACGTTCATTACGTTTGAAATCGCTTCTTGTTATTTATATTACGTTTTTTACACTGGTCGTTCATTTTGCCTGTCATTTTCTCCGGATTCTAAGCGTCGCAAGCAAACCATACTGTCAGTTGCAGTTTTATTTATGGAAGTTTTTCGAATAAAGGAAACCTATTAGGATTTACCCTCCATTGCTGTTTTTCGTATATTTATTCCGGATTAAAAGAAATCTACATATTTTTTACATTTCAGCCGGGAAATCTGTATTTTAAATCGCAAAAAGTATGTAAATATTACAACCCCTTTATACCACTAGTTAATTACATCTATGGCGTACTTTGCATTGTAGATTTTTCATTACCAAAACTATCTTTTATTTAATTTTTTTATGAATTCAAGATTCGTATTACCTTTTGCATATTAAAAACTTTGTTTACTTTGCAGTATGCAAATATATCAATATTCTTTGTACTTAATATTATCCGCCTCCGTAGTGTTATGGTCAGCACGCTCGGCTACAGTACTGGAGGTTCCGGTTTCGATGGGGGATAAAATAAATATAAGTTATTTTTTTATTCAATTTTATTTTTCAGTATTACCTGAAGCGGAGGGCTAATCACCTTTCCTTCATTTGTTAACGATCAAGATAACATTATGCTTACAACATTTTGAGTGTGTCCAAATACTTGTTTATAAAATCTGGATTATCTCCAATTACAGGAGTTATTTTCATATTATTTTTTGACATCTCATAATAATGGGTAGAATTGGTGAATGTTACACGTGTGTAAAGTGATCACTTAAACCAGCCTATGACGGTCGTCAGCCCCGTAAATGCCCAGACTTCCTTTATATACAAGAAAAAGCCTGCCTTTACTTTTTTATAACTTTCATGATAGTAATAATAATTTTGGATGATTTATATACCGCCATTTTCATTAAATAGTATCTCAAGGGCGCTTATACAGATCGGTAGTGTAAAGGCAAAGAGGTATATCTGTCTCAGACAAAATTTTACAGAAGAGCAAAAACAAACTTGCGAAATAAAATAACATATTTTTATGTATTTTCATGTACATGTATATATCTGACAAAAAAACTAAATTAGTATTGCAACTATAGCTATATCCTTTTGCGTAATTATGAAATACACTAGTTTAGACATTTTGTGGAACAAAACTTAGAAAATGAAAATTTTGACAAATATACCCCTTTGCCATTACATCCTAGGATATGGATTATGATTTGAAAATGATAATAACACATAAAAAAATATTTAAAAAAACGTCTTCAATCGGAGTCTGAAGGGGGAAGGTGGAGCCGTATTATTAGGCCTTCTTCTTGGTCTTCTTGGGCTGCAGCATGGACAAGATGTTGCGCAGGACGCCTCCCTGAGCGATGGCACCTTTGAAATTACCATAAATATAAAATAAATGCATGCACTGAATTACTGAGTGAGTAATATATTTGATTACTTTTATTTTTTTTTAATTTATAATATTAGTATATAACCACTCACCGTTTTTTTGTTTACCGGTTTTGTGACGTACCCGTCCCTTCTTCAGGACAATCACTATTACAGCATGCAAACAATACCACCCTTCACCACCATAGCACCATCAACACACTAAAAACTACACAAAATGTTTAACACATGAGATTTTTGGTCAACCCGAAGACCAACATGCACTAAAGTTTTCACGACAGACATGCATTACAAGCCGAGGTTAAATATACACTAAGGTTAAACGTATGAATCGAAACAGCTTATATACTCGTAGGACGAAAGGAGTGGGTGGGATTCGAATTGGATATTGACGAATCCTGCTTAACCGATGTGGAATCAAATAATGAACTATAAATAAAACTAATATGTACTAATATTATAAACATTTTTGAAAAAAAATAAATAAGTAAAAATGACTTACCAGAAAGTAAATGCTTTAAATATTAATAATATTGAGAATAATTTATTTGCATTTATGTCACTCACAAGTTAATACAGCATTTAAATACAGTAAGGAAAAGACGAATAATTTCCCAGTTAGCATTTTAAAACTTTTATTTGACACTTAACTTTTAATTCCAGCGTTTAATTCCGTATTATTCGAACAAAAATTATAATAAAAAAGAGTTTAAGTTTTTCATTTTATTTTCCCCTCTCCGGACGACAATTGGATTGTGCACTGACTGTATAATTTAACAGGAAGAACGAGAATAGAGTTGAGAAAAAAGAAGAAAAAATATACACAATTACGAGGATGAATTGAATGGCCTGAAAATGAACATTTGATGCTTTTGTATTGTAGTAGAAAAGAGTAATAATTACAGTGTTTATATTTCACCCAAAGATAAAAATTCATTTTACGTATAATTTGATTGTTTATATAAGTTGAACCTTTTTATAAAAATATTTTCTGAAATAACAAAAAAAAATGTAAGTCACATTTTAATTTACATTGTATAAATATTTTAGAAAGGAATACGTTATTTTGTACTGAGAAAAATATAAAATTGTTAAATATTATAAAATATCTCAGCTGTCCAAACTTAAAACACAGTAAGGGATATTTTTTGTAGTGGAATTTACTTAGTCCAAAAATGCAAAAAAAAACTACTACAAAAAATGTCCCTTACTGTGTTATGAGTTTGGAGAGCCAATCTGTGTTAATTTTTTTGCTAGGGTGTATTTTTGTATTTTACATATGAATTTTAAATCAAAATTACCCTTTTTGATTTATTTTAATTCAAATATATGTACTTGTAATAAACATGCATTAAAAACACTTAAACACAACCATTCAAACATGTATTTTTCTTCTTTTTATTCTTCTTCATATAGATCATCGGATCTGTCTATTCCGTTTCCCGTCTCTTGTGGCGTTGACTGTCAGCTGTAACGCCATCGCTTTGGAGGTCTTCCAGGTGGTCTCCTTCCGTTTAAGTTCTATTAAAGAGCTATTAGGGCTAGTATATTTTTTTGCATTCTTTTAACATGGGCATTCCAGAATTGTATTCGATGTATTCCTCGTCTGACTAAATCATCCCTACGTCAAATTTACGAATTTCCGTGTATCTTATTCGGTTTTTCAACGTGTTTCCGGTTATACACCTTAATGTCCTCATTTCTGAATTTCTAAGAAGAGTTTTGGCTCTCACTATGTCTGCTTGGTCTCTATCCCATATGTGGTAGTCGGCCTTACATGCCCCACATATTTTTACTTTGCTTTAAAAAATTCATGTCTTTATTTTTCCCGATTTTTCTCTTTATTGATCTGTTTTAGAATCTCATCATAGAGGATATAAAATTGATCTTCATTTTATTTTATACAGTCTGAATAATGACGATACGTTCGACAGATGTGGCTACAAATACGGTAAAAAAAACTTTTTTTAAAGCATGATTATATCTATCACGTAATTTTGTAAATGTTTAAATTTTAGTCCTACAAAACTTCGTTACTCCTACAAACTTGTGATTGCTCTCTAAAAGTAGCAAGTTTTGAAATTCAAATTTTCAGGAAGAGAAAAAAAAAGTTAGGCTACCATTGCAAATTTGACATAAACAAAATATCAAAATACTTTATGGGTCCTTAGTAAGCTTTCTAAAGGTCAAAGGGTCATGTAATGAGTACTTAATTCGTAGTGGCGTTGTTTTTACACATTACAGTTCACCCCGAAGGTTCGTTAAAATGGGGTGCAATCGATTTCACAGGCTTACTGTGTACTGGTTTGTTTTATGACACCAACCCTGGCTTACTCTCAGTCGTAAAACAAAGGGGATATCTATATATTCTTTGCATAAACCTTTATAAGCTTTTCGACAGATACGAAATTTTCATCAAGCAAACTTTATTTATTTATTTATTGAAAAACTGAATATTTAACAAAAATAATATTATATTTTGTAACATTAAGAACATAACATTCCAATAAGAGATTTTCACTTTTTGTAATCTAAAAATAAAAATAAACTGTCATGTACATTAAAGTATAACTTTATAATAAACTTACATTACATGTTTTTATCAAATGATATAAAGTAGATGGGGCGAAGATTGGCATTCTATTCTCTCTGCCTCCCCCTGTGGAGAAACGGAATGATGGTAAGTTAGTTTAGTTTTAGTATAATTATAAATATTTACTGTGACCGTAGCATTATACCATAATATCCAACTACTTTACTGCTGGCGTCATAAAAAAAATATATAAAGATTGTATTTTTCTACGCCTTGGGTCAGCGTAATACCAATGAAAATAAATCGTGAAATAAAATAAACATATCCATATTTTTCTACATGACTGTAGCAATCCGCCTTCGAAGTGTAGTTGTTATCACGTTTGATCATCGTACACGATATCCCGGGTTTGAACTTTGGGGGGTCAAAATAAATATTAAGTAATTTCACAATCTTATATCATCTGGCCTGGTTATACAAAGCCTACGACTGGTCACATTTTCTTCATGAAATTGACGATTAAAAGCACACTACGTCAAAACTATGACTCCGCAATAAACCGTTGGATAAGGATAAGGGGTAAAAAAGGAATCAAAAAGTTGTCAAGAACCACGTTGTCCGCCATGAGCACGTGTTTTTTTTACATTTTTTGATCATGCTGCCATTGCGATCAAAATGTGTTTTTCAAAAGAGCATGTTCTTACATATCACTGGTAAAAACGCCAGTCAATGGTTACCACCGAAAGCTTGAATAATTTTTTTTTTAATTTTTAAATGCAACATTGTGTCAAATGTCAAAAAATTTCAAAGCAATCGGTGAATAACTTTAGGAGATTACATTATTTTACAAATAAACATTTTACAATTTTATTCGTTAAAATATAAAATATTTTATTTTGGTCAAAATATAATAAAAAAAAACTTCTAAACAAATAATGATTTTAATAGTATATTACAAAAGGTGTAATATTTTTATTTGTCGTATTTAGAAACTGTATACTTTTAAAAATTAAATTGTAATTTGTTCCTATCAGTGACGCTCTTTAAAAAAATATTGTGCGATTCTACTTATTCTCTTAATTAAAAATTGTCTTGTTAATACATCAAAAGGATTAAACTGAACGCATTGAGACGTGTGAGAACAAAAAATAAGCTTTAAACCTTTTTACTTATTTGTGAAAATTACCGGTCGCTAGTTACCTGTAGGATCGCGTTCCATAAAAATGGAAGTTAAACATTTAACAGCGCGTCTTAATGATAATGTTCGTCATCGGCAGTAAATGTTCGTAGACCATTAAAGCTTCCCGAAGCATTACACCATGTTACCGCACCGTGAGCTTTCATGGCGTCTACAGCTTCGTGCCAGCTTTCCATTAAATTTTGTTTTATCCAATTATACCCTGAATCGCTGAAGTCTAAGCTCCAAAAGTTATATCCATATTTGAATATGAAAGGTTAACTCGATTTGTAGCAGATCTTTATACGAAATCACCTACCTGTTATTAAAAATTCCTTTATGAAGAAAAGTAATTTTAAGGAATATTGTTAAAAATAAAATAAAACGAAAAACTAACTAACCACCACGCCTCTTCTCCTCAGGGGTAGGATTTTAAATATTATTTGTGGTAAAATACAAAAGTTTAAAAATATATTTATATCATTTCATAATTTAGTGCGAGAGAATTAATTGTGATAAGGACATATTTAGTAAAATCATTCAGCTATATTTTTTTTATTTGTCTGTTAACTTGTATAGTATAACTTGTTTAGTATAATTATAGTCTTGTTTAGTTTAGTGCGAGAAAATAAAGTGTGGTATGGACATATTAAAAAGCATTATTTTAAAAAAAAAAACAAAACTTGTATCTTATTAACCTTTTCAAATTGAAAAGTGTTTTTTTCCACCGAACCAGTTTAGATAAATAAAAGAAACACCTGATTACATGATTGACCGGCGCCATGGCGCAGTTGAGTAGACGCTCGACTGCGAAACTAGCATCGCGCCTTCGATTCCCGCCAATTGCAAAATGAATTCAAGAAAGATTTATTTTCAATGCGTCTAGGTATTTGATGTATTTTTTTACTCAAGCCTTCCCTATCCTTACCATCTAACCTGCAGACAAGCCTCTTACAGTAGGGGCTTTGCAGATTATTCCCTTAATTTTTTAAAAATTTGTTTTATAACCGAAATTTCATTTATATCCATGGTCACAATTCTTTGGCGGAATTTTAGAACTTTTTTCATTACAAATGGTTTCCGTTCACAAGAAAATGGTTAAATCTGATTGATTCATCTCACTCGTCATTAAAACAGCTATCAATCGTAACTCACGAATCAATTCACGTTAAGTCAATCCAGAGGTCACCAACAATTTACAAAGTTCACAAAAAATCAAACACTTAAAAAAAACAAGATCATCTTTGTCGTCTACGTGGATTACACATATTCATATACCCGTGTATGTATGAATGCATAAATATATACAATAAATATAGAATTGTAATATGTTATACGTATGTAAAATTATCACTTAAACCAGCCTGTGACGGTAGTAAGCCCCGTACTTTCTCCTTCATCTTTGCCGTGTGTCAATTAAACAAATTCTTAATACAAAAACCTGCAAATATTTACTTTTATTTTTATACATATACCGCCGTAGCTGAGTAGATTCATTTCAATAATGGAATTTAAGTAACTTTACCAAAAAAAAAACATTTATTTATTGGGTGATTGTAAATCGAATGAAGGGATCTTTATTAAACCTCTCTATATTATGGATGCGATGGTGAATAATTTACGTGTTTAAATGGTAAATGTTAAAATGATCACTCAAACCAGCCTATGACGGGTGGTAAGCCCCAGATTAAATGTGCAGATTTCTGTATCATGTTGATATGTAAAAAAATTAAATACATGTGTTATTTGTTCCTCATCAATGCTCATGACTTATTCACACTGTAAGAAATATGCAAGCAATGGAGTATCCATGTTAATTTAAAATAACAAATATGCAATTCCTGCTTGACGACTTCGTACAGAAGATACTAAAAAACATTCAAGTGAAATAGTACTTTGCTGCACAATTATATTAAATTTATTTCTAACAGAAATCAATAAATAAATTAACAAAAAAAATATTGTATTTTGAACAAAATATTTAATAGCATCCTATAAATCCACACCCTCTTGTAAAATCTCTTTGCATGCGCTGAGTTTTTTTTTTGCTCTGACGAGATGTAAAGCTCGCGATGATTGATCGCTGAATGAAAAGCTTCGGTCGAAAAGTTTCAGTCATTAAAATCACGTTTTATCATACACAATTTTTACGTTTTTATTTTACGACTCGGAGTAACAGACTGGAATATAAAACTTCCAACAACTGAAAGCTAGAAGAGCTTTAATTGATTGTGATTTCAGACAGGTTTAATGGGAATTTATTTAATTAAAAATTATACATTAATGGCATCTTGCAAACTTTTAGAGCGAAGTCATTAAAACAGGGATAATTTTTTTCTCTAACTAAATGTCTACATTAAATTCGAATAAAGTTTTATTATTTTCAATGGTCAACTGATTTCATATAAATAAAAAACATATATCTTCATCTTTAAACCCTTATCCAAACCCAAATGGTGCATAAGGCACTACATCATATAAACACAGTGTTATTTTGATCGTCAAACATAAAGGAAAGGTGATCAGCCCTCCGCCACAGGTACCAGTCCAGGAAAATATTGAATAAATATTAGAGTGGAAAAACTTTATGGTAAATGTTACCCGGGACCTCCGGAATGGTAGCTGAGCGTGCTGACCACGCTATGGAGGCGGATATATACATATAACATATCGCTCACTCCTTTGAAGAACGTCATATATCAAAAATCGTCAATTTTCAGTTGTCCATGTTTTCGGAATGCCAAGAAAATTTACTATATCCCAGCAAAAGTGGCATATTTTAAACTTAATATTTACCCGCTACAGGGCAGACGGTGTTGTTTTTGCATTTTGAAGAAAATGTTGTGTTTAATTATTTTTTTGACAAACCAAATATTTTCAAACGGAGAAAAAAACCTTCAGGTTTTACCTAAAAAGATCTGTTAATCAGTAAAAAGTTCAATAATTGGCTTGATATTTATTTTTAATACATTGCATTGTATTTTTATACTTTAAAAACGTTCTCCTGAATAATCAAGTTTTTTGATTTTTGACGTCCTTGAAAGGAGTGAGCGATATATGTAAACCGCATTATTTATTGATGAAAATATAAATTGATGAAGACAAGGAAGGCAAAGGATTGTAAGGAGTTGAAGGGGAAAATGTAGAGGAAATCAGCAAAGAGTGATTTGGTGGACAGCTAGGATTCCAAGGATAGAATTTTTTTTTTAGTTTGTCAAAAATTTTGTTTACAAATTTGAGTTTGACACTGAGGAGTTATTCATATTGATATCTTAATAGAGATGATGAAGAATATGGAAGAGGCTTTAACATGTCGTAAGCCCTACAAATATCCACCCATCTATTTTCTACGTCATCTATGTTGAGATAGATACTCATATTTCAGGCGTGTCTTGAAAGTCGTCAGAAATGGTGCATCTCAATATTTTTTCCTTTATTTCACCGTTCAAACATCTTTCACGTATTTTTTAGATCGCATTTCGACTGTTTTCCGTCTACTTTCATTCTTTTTCACCAACTCCATGCTTAACCACCATACAAATAGTTCTAAACCAGGACTTCCTTTTGTATAAAAAAAATATATAATAATACGAATACTACAGTTGAAATTAAAGTTTTACTAAAATATAAAATGTCATATTATAAAATACCACTTTTTATTAAAATCTACTTTGACGCGTATTTCGATGCATTGCGCATCATTTCAAACATCTCATAATACACTCAACCCTAGATTACTTAACTATCATACGAGTAACGTACTAAACATTTGTAAAAATAATGCTACCCAGAAATAAAACGGGAATAAGTATGATAAATAAAACTTAAATTATTTTAAAAGTAAAAGTAAAATTATTTTATTATTTATATTCAAAGCATTTACTTTGTGGTCAAACATTTTAATTGATATTAGTAATGTTAGTAAATAACCACTCACCGACTACTTCTGTCTACCGGTTTCGAGACGTACCCGTCTCTTCGTCAGGACATACACTACAATTTAACAATCATGCGAACAACACTACACCACACCCACTTAGTACTATTCACATACACTATCACTACACATGCAAAACATGCAGAGCGAGTTGTTAGTCCCACCATGCTTTTGGGAAACTAAATAATAAAGTAAAAATGTAATATAAATATACGCAGGTTGGAAACTATATTAGGATTCAAAGAGAAGGGGGTAGGTTCTGGGAAGTGGGAGGAGTTGAGTTAGGAGCTGATCGGTTCAGTGCTATGTCGAATAAAGGGCTGTATGGAAAATTTATTTGGTTATTTATTAATTGGATGTTATTTTTAATGGATTTTCTAATGTGAAACATTTCCATATTATTTAATTTTAACCCTTTATCATTTGTGTGTAGTATTTTTACCCCTGTTTCTTTATTAAATTCGTGATTGGACTCTATCCAATAGATAGAGTTATAGAATTATATTTTGAAACAAATTACGTACAGAGCGATATTTTGGATTATAAAAATTCACAAAGTTATAAAAAAATTATATATAAAATACGTTTTGAGTATGTCAAAATACTTCTCAGAACTGGGTTTTCTCCTGTTCGCAGTAAATTTTAGATACTGAAATCTTAACATAGATGAAAAAGAATATAGAAGCCTGCGTATTTTCAGAGCTGATAACCTGTCAAAGGTTGATTAAGTGGTCACTTTACACGCGTGCACCATGTACTGTGTCATAAGATTGATCAATATATCTTATTAAATATATATTAAAGTAAATTTTGTGTCTGGGTGTGTTCAAATCTTTGTTGGCGAATCTGGGTTTGTCTACTTATGAGTTATTTATATTGATATCTCAACATAAATGAAGATGAATATGAAAGTCTGGGAATAAAGGCTTCTGCTGGCAAAAAAACTTCTTTCTTTCAAACACAGATGTCGGAGAAAAACTTTTCAATCAAAGCATAAATATAACTTCCGAAATTTGAAAAGTGTGGTTGTCAATCATGGGTAGAATGGTGAATGTTGCACGTGTGTAAAGTAATCACTAAATCAGTGTGTGATAGATAATTTTCGCTGTAAATACTCACACGTTCATATTTTTCTTCATCTTTGTTGAACTCTCAAAATGAAAATATGTTTTTTCTAAATGCTAGTTCATTGTTCTCATACCCTGTTAACGTATTCTCTTGAATCGCAAATTTGTTTTATATTCTTGTATTTTTTATCGTTATAAAGTGAAAATAAAATTCGCTAAGTTGTTTTCTGGCTGAATCACAACCGCCTTATAAGTTTAGTATCAATATGCCAAGGTTTATGGTAAAACCCAGAAAATTTGAGTTTGTCGATAAAATATTTTATTATATCAATGCTGAGCTGAAGAATATTTGAATCAAGTCTCTCTACGATATATTTCGAAGTGTTTTCTACGCTTTTTTATTTTTTATTTATTTTATTTAAGTATTTGAATAAAAATAAATAAAAACTGCTATTTCAATGCCAATTTATTAAGTACAAAAATGCATCCTAGCAAAAAAATATATATACAGGTTTTGATTTTTTTTTTCCTGAAAATTTTCAACTTTCACAACGTATATCACAATTTGACTTTGATTTTCTTGTTATTTTTGGAAATATTAAAAAATGCATTTAAAATTAGTGGTTATACAAGAGAATATTACGGTTTTTGGAATGAATAAGATATTTATTACTTTATTTTTAATTTTATGTAGATGGTTTGAATAATGACGTTGCGTTCAACAGATTTGGCTACCGTTGTAGTCAATTTTTTTAATGTTTTTACCAAAAAAGCATACTTTTATCTCTCATTTACATATTCTCATGCTGTGTTGTATCAAAATTTCAAAGCAATCGGTTAATTAACTTAGAAGATTGAAAAAAACGAGCTCACGATCAGTTACATTTTTGTTTAAAAAGAAATCCTTGAATAGATTTTTCCACAATAAGTAGAATGTTATTTCTCGTTCATTACTCTCAAAATTTGGGCTTAGTACTTTGAAAGGAAGATTTGAAATTCCGAAAACTTCTATATTGGAAATACTTAAAATAATTTCTTAGGGTATCTCCTCTTCTTCGAATTAATTATGTTAGAAATATATTACATAACCACATATAAACACATATTTACATATGTTAATACATTTTAACCTGTAATGCACAGAATGAAGAATGTAAGGTAGGAGTCGAAATAATTGACGGGTATGTATGCGGAGATGCATGAACGTGGATGTCAGCAAAGACAAAGTGTGGCGTTCTATTCTCTCTACTCTATTCTGCCTACTCCTGCGAGGAAGCGGCGTGTAGGTTAGTTGAAAAATGTTCATTTTATTTTTAATTTCAAATCAAATATGTTGTAATGAATTTGATTCCCAGGCGTTTTTTTCTGTTATTGTTAATTGTATTAAAAAATAATATTTTCTCAAAATATGTTTATGTATTGTACATGAAAATAAAAAAAAGGACTTCCTCCTTTTAATGGAGTTATATCATTTAAAAAAGGAAATGGTATGTTTCGAATTTTATAGCATTCATTTCAAAGTTCAAATATTGCAAAATCGCAAGAAGGGTCTCGCTTTAATATCCTTTATGTCTGAAATTAATCACAAACTTTTTCAAATTACGAATTCCTCAAGTTTACTTTTTGTCCTTCAACCAAAAGCAATTGAAAACAATTGAGGTTTTCAAACTATGCCTCACTTTTGCTTTGATGCCAGGGTTGTATAAGGTTTTAAGGGTCTTATTGTATGATTAAATTTCTAAAGCTTTATGACATTTTAGATGCTAATAATATAAACTAAGGATAGCTGAAAAGATAAAGTTTAAGGTGGTTAAGTGGTTTGGACATGTAGAGAAAAAAAATTTAAAAAAATATTGAAAAGCACATTTGAAAAATGTGATATATATTTGTGTGCGTGTATCATAACATTTTGACTTTCCAAATCAGTGTTTTCTTCGATTAATAGTTTTTTCACATTGTTTTTGACATCTTTACATAGATGAATATGGAATTCTCCACATTTACTATTCTATGTACCTACTTATGATTAAAAAAACAACATTTTGTTGAATTTACAACATTTACAAATATAAGGGTCGCTACTAAAAAAAGTTTTCTTGATCCAACATAAATGGTTGTTGTGTTCTCAAATGTACTGTGTCATGAGATTGATCATATATAGTACCAAAAATTTGAAATGTTTGGTTATCAATCATGGGTAGAATAGTAAATGTTACACATGAGTAAAGTGATCATTTAACCAGCCCATGATAGTTCAAAAGCTTTGTAAATAACCAGACTTCTATATTCTTCTTTATCTATGTTAAAATGTACTATTTTCATATTTATCTCCCCCTACGCAAAAGCATTTTCAAAAGGTCCATCATGTGACAAAACAGCAGGTATAAAACAACTTTTTGAAATAACAGGTGCTTCGTTAAAAGAGATAACGTTCAAACGAAGTTACGAGTTTTCGAAATGTGAGCCGTAAAAAGTTTATATTCTTTGTTTTCACCCAAGTTTCCCGTGAAAACTTTTTGTTTTCTATAATTTAGGGCGTCATTTGTAGGCACTTTTATTAGGCTCTTGTACATATTGTCACCCAAATACTCAACCAGTACAGTAGTCAATTTTCTTTTGAAAATGGTAATCTTAAGAACTTTTGTTATAGGAATTTTAGAGGTGATAATAAAATTTGAAAATTTGTTAAAAGTTTGTCGACTTTAAAATATAAATTTATTTCATTTCATATATCAGTTTTTGAAAAAAACAAAATTTGTTTTATAAAAATTGAGTAACAATTTTTTAAAAAAATGTTGTATCAAAACATGGATAGCTTTAAATAAATAGAGGTATTTACCAAGTTGAACTTAAATCAAAGTTGGATAGATATTACCATAAAATGAATGCCGAATCAGCAATGAAAACATTGTTTTTATATTAATCAATACAAAAAATAGCCACATTGTACGAGTATTCCTATAATTACCCTACAAACAGCCTAAAAATTGTTTTTTCTTACGAAGATAATGTAAATTTACATTTATCTTTGAGTAAGAATTTATTTATGAGAAGATATTTAGTGATTTAACAAGAAAGGTACTTTTTTGAAGTCAAAAACCGTATAAAAATGGGAATGATAAAATTTTAACTATACCATGATAGTTTGTCCCAACTTCAAGTTTTGTGTGCTTCTTGCAAGTGGCTTTGTAGGAAATATTAAAAAAAATATATATGTATGTTGTTGCGAAAATGTCAGTTAAACCCCTAACGTTTTTACGTTATTTTTGAAAAGTATTCGTTGATGGGAGGGTTGCTTTGATCGGAGACCCTTTGAGTAATAAGGGTTGTATGTAATTTAAGTTTCCGTTACGAAGTAAAATTTACATTCGTCAAACAATTGTAAAATTTAGACTTAAATTGGGTTACCTTCATTACGCAAATGTTAAACTTTAGTAACTTGTTTCAGGGGGATGTTTTCATTATCTTATGTATTTGTTGCATGAGAATTTCGCTTTGATAAAAATATTGAATAATTCCTTTACTGATGTTTTTAAGGAATATAGTGTCAAGGGTGTTAAAAATTTAAAAAATCTTATCGTTTTTTACTAAACACAAATTTAATATAAATTTCGGTGTTGGATCAAAATGCTGATAAATACAGTTTGCTCCATTAAAAAAATGTGAGGAAGGTTTATTGATTAATGAAAGAAGATTTTGAATTTTTACTTAAGGTTTTTTTTTTTACATATTGACATAAAAAATGTTACATTTTCCTTTTTTATTTCTAGATTAAATGAATGAATATTATTTAAAAAAAAAAATAAAAAAACCCTTAAAAAAATAAAAAAACCCTTATTCACACCCCAATGGTGCATAGGGCACTGCTTCATAGAAACGCAGTGTTATCTTGATCGTTTACACATGAAAGAAAGGTGATTAGCCCTCCGCTTCAGGTACCAGTCCAGGGTAACATTAAATAAATATTACAGTATAAAAATCACTTTTATATTTATTTGAACTGGAAATCAAACCCGGGACCTCCAGAACGGTAGCCGAGCGTGCTGACCATTACACTACAGAGGCGGACAAAATTTTTAAAAATAGTGAAACAATAATATTATTTTTTTTAAATTGAAGGGTTGAAGTTGTTTTTTCTGATCACTAAGGCATTAAGAAGCACGTCTGTAGGTCCAGCTAGAGTGAGGATAGGGCAGATAGACATACAAATTACCAAACAAATATAAAATAAATATGTCTTGAATTAATTTTGTGATTGAGAGAAATTGAACCTGCAGCAATTGTTTCGTAGCTGAACGCATAGCCAACTAACCTAAGAGGTCTGTCTTAAAACAAATCCAATAGAATTTAATTTATTTGATAAAATTTGTCAAGGAAAAATGTTATAAAAAAATATTTGTGTCTTCTTTAAAACGTAACATATATTGATATTTTGTATCTATTGATATTTTGTATCTATCTATCCTTTTTATATTTATTAATTTAATCACACCATATACATTTGTTCCAATTTCATTATTTTATCGCTTATATTTTTACCCTCCTTATAAAAAGAAGGCTGCCCTTTTGACAGACACTTCATTAAGGCTTTGCTAGACCCAAATAGAAATATTTGGGCAAGAAGGCTTAAAGTCCAACGCAAAACGTGGCGAGGGTATAAATCTCGAGGATATGAAAAATGGCCAAGTGTTTTATGGCTTAATGGGAGCCAATTTAAGTTTATACAGTCTTCCTCCTTCTAATTGCAACGTAAATAAGGATTTTATTAATCCCGGCTTGTTTAATGGGGATTTTAACATTAAATTTGAAATTGCGAGGAATGTATATATATCATGTATAATTAATAGCCCTCTTGTGTTATTTAAGACGATTTTTAAGGGCGCTTGCTTTTAAGGTAGTTAAATAGCTAAATTTATATTCGGATATATATGCTCGCCTCTTGCTCATTTAGAAAGCATGCCGGAGATGCCTGATTCGATTTTCAGAAGAGTCATATTAAATATGAGTGATTTTTTTCTGTGATATTTATTGAATACATTTATAATATATTGGATTGATCACTCTACCAATATGAATTAAGGGATCGAAAAAACACTGCAATGATACGATACAGTGCCTTATGCACCATTTGTTACAGAAAAAAATTCATAAGTAAATATATTTGTGAAAAACCCAAAATAAATATTAAACATACTACATATTGAGTGTGTATTTGTGTATTTGAGTTTGATTCTCCACTACTCGTATATGGCTGTTGTGAACTTATCTGGGCTGTATCATGAGATTCATCATATAATATATCTAGAAGTTCATTTCTTTTTGTGTATGTTATGTTCAAATAGACAAAAAAAATTACAAAAAACATGTGTTAAAAGATTTTGCAAAAAAAATAATACGTTAATTTTGTTTGTGAATTTTTGTATGCAATAAATATAAATTTAAAACAACATTTTGAGTGTGTCCAAATACTTGTTCACAAAATCTGGATTATCTCCAAATACAGGAGTTATTTTTCATATTATTTTTTGATATCTCATCAAAGATGAAGAAGAATATGGAAGTCTGGGCATTTACGGGGCTTACGACCGTCATAGGCTGGTTTAAGTGATCACTTTACACACGTGTAACATTCACCAATTCTACCCATTATTGACAACCACACTACTCAAATTCTTGGAAGTTCTATATATATGAACCAATTTAGAAACCTTGTTCATGAATCACTAGAACTTCACTAGAGACATCTATTGGTGAGATGTAAAGAAGCTTTTTATTAAGCAGAAACTCTTATATTAGTATGTGAGATCCGAATCCTGGATTATAATCACACACATGAGAAACGCCAGAAAATACC
The DNA here is from genome assembly GCF_059751285.1 of Brachycentrus maculatus. Taxonomy (NCBI): domain Eukaryota; kingdom Metazoa; phylum Arthropoda; class Insecta; order Trichoptera; family Brachycentridae; genus Brachycentrus; species Brachycentrus maculatus. Next base: position 18,988 of record NW_028282731.1, read on the forward strand.
ATTTACATTTTTATTATTAAGCTTATAATTTGACCAGATAATTTATTTACAACATTTTGAGTGTGTCCAAATACTTGTTTACAAAATCTGGATTATCTCCAAATACAGGAGTTATTTTTCATATTATTTTTTGATATCTCATCAATACTAAATCAGCATTTGAATATTGTCTGAAAATAAAATATTCGATTGCAAATCCATTTATATAAAGGTGGTTTTATTACAAGGATTCAATATTCATAAGCCGAGTAAACATTTTGGAGCGATTTGGGGAAATAAGCTTATAATACCTCTCAAAAAAGAAACATAATTCTAAAAATACCTTATGTGAAAAAGTGTTCCGTTTTTCCACCTGGATATTTTCTTATGGTAAATTGTATACAGTTTCACACTTAGTGTATTCTATTTTAAACCTCTATTCACGCTTAAAGTTTCAATGGCCCAAATCCATTATGGCCTCTCTCTAAGGAGGCTTAACCCAGGATCGCTGATATTCGTAACATATACTGTAATGCGATCCCTGCCGCCTGAACATTTTTTGTTAGTAAATTTGTTGATAATATGTTATTGTTAATATTTTTATCCTATCTTTATTTATACTTTATTTTTTTTATCTACATAAAGTCTGCATTCGACCTGATGATGGCATGATTATTCTGAAGCCGGTAGTTATGAAGTATTATTTTTAAAGTGCTATTACACAATGTGAAAGATGAATGGTGAAGTAAGTTTAACGTTCTTTACTATATTTATATATATATATATATATATATATATATATATATATATATATATATATATGTATATATATACATATATATATATATATATATATATATATATATATATATATATATATATATATATATATACATATATATATATATATATATATATATATATATATATATATATATATATATATATATATATATATATATATACATATATATATATATAAATATATATATATATATATATATATATATATATATATATATATATATATATATATATATATATATATATATATATATATATATATATATATATATATATATATATATATATATATATATATATATATATATATATATATATATATGTATATATATATATATATATATATATATATATATATATATATATATATATATATATATTTTAGTCTTTAATTTATTAAAATAAAACATTTCTTTTTCCACTTGAGTATTATGTTTTATTTTTAATGACTAGTTTCAGAAGCTACATATGCTTTCATCTACGAGTTCGAATTTAAAGTGGATAAACACAAGTGTTTTATTTATATTTTAATCATGTTATACCACAAATTAAATGTCAAAAAAACATAAAAATATCGTAGTCATACAGGAGAAAGTGACCAAGTGCATTTTTTTTACAAAAACGTAATTATTGACTATTTGATATCTTACTAGCTTAATATTGCCTGAAAAAATCCCAAAGCGATTTTAGACTTGGAAGTCTTATATAATACATTGACTTGTTTAAAATGACCAACTGCATTGATGTTTATTTTTTTGCCAACCAAAAGTGATTTAAATGGCTCTCCTGAACATTATACGTTTTGTATGTTAGTCACTTTCTCCTGTACGACTTCGATATAAGGAATCAAACTCTTACAAGTTACAACATTTTGAAAGTGTCCAAATACTTGTTAACAAAATCTGGATTATCTCCAATTACAGGAGTTATTTTCATATTAGATATTGTAAATACATTATCTGGCCTAATTATTAGCTTAAATAATAAAAATTAAAATGATATTTACTGACGTTTCTCAGGTGTGTGATTATAATCCAGGTTTCGGACCTCATATACTAATAAAAGAATTTCTGTTCAATAAAAAGCTTATTTTTATCTCACCAATAGATGTCTCTTGTGAAGTTCTAGTGACTCAAGAACAATGTTTCAAAATGCCCAGATTTCCATATTCTTCTTCATCTTTGATGAAATGTCAAAAAATAATATAGCATTAAAGTCCTTTGCTTTGATTTTATTTACTTATATCATTTGTATGCAATAAAAAACACAGGGCTAATCAATGTATTCATTTATATAATTGTAATTCTCATCTTTCTATGATGCATGCATTCAAATCAGAGCATAAAATCATCAATCAACAAAATAAAATATTTCTTGAAATTGTATGTAAGGTTATTGATAAGTAAATGTCCTTAATGCAACAAGGTAACTCGACTTCATATTATTCGATGCAGTTTCTGTTTAAGTTTTTAAGTATATGTTATTTTATATCTACGTTATGATTATTAAAATTCTTCTGAATGTTATCTACTACGCGGTAAGCGATCTCTGTAAAATATATTTTTTTTTACGATTAATAAATTGTTTAAAAAATTCAGTTGTATAAGACCATTTTGGGAGTTAATGATGTAAACACGACTACTTTTGAGAACTATAAACGTCCTCATTAACAGATTAAAACAATTTTTTTTAATTGATTCGGCAGTCACTTTGTGATAATATCTATCTATTTTAAATTTAAATCTCACTTGATGAATACCCCTTTTTCTTAGAATCTATTGTGACACGTTTGATGCATTTTGATGCATTCCGAATGGTTTTCAAATACCGGTTGCAGTATTTGAAAATGTTGCGGAATACCATAGATCTAAATATAAGTCACAAATTTGAAAATAAATAATGGTTTTGAATTTAAATTTTATATAAATGTTATTATTATTTTAATTCTTTTGAATTCTTTCTACTACGCGGTAAGCGATCTTTAAAATAATATTTTTTAAGATTGTTAAATTATCAATAAAAATCAGTAGTATAAGACCATTTTGGGGGTTATTAATGTAAACACCACTACTTTTGAGAACAACAAACGTCTATATTAACAGGTTAAAACCATTTTTTCATTAATTGATTGACTTCTATATTTTATCATTATTATTATCATTTTTATTACTTAAGCTTATTCTACCCATTATTGACAACCACACTTCTCAAATTCTTGGAAGTTCTATATATATGAACCAATTTAGAAACCTTGTTCTTGAATCACTAGAACTTCACTAGAGACATCTATTGGTGAGATGTCAAGACGCTTTATACTGAGAAGAAACTCTTAAATGAGTATGTGAGGTCCGAATCCCGGATTATAATCACACACCTGAGAAACCCCAGAAAACATCATTTTCATTTTTATTACTTAAGCTAATTATTTGACCAGATAATTTATTTACAACTTTTTTGGTGTGTCCAAATACATGTTCACAAAATCTGGGGTCGTCAGTCCCGTAAATGTCCAAGCATCCATATTCTTCTTCATCTTTGATGAGATGTCAAAAAATGATCTTATAAGTTAATTCAATATTTTTACACTCGCGTATACTGTGATGTGATGTCTATAAATATGCCAATTTACGTATATTGCAGAGGTGGATTAAACTAAACTTCTGTCATCTTCAGTCATCTCAGGTTAATAATTCCTCCCCGTAGGCGGTTGGCGCTCCATATCTATTACCAAACCCTTGGAGCACAATTTCTCGCTTCCTCACACCTCCATAAGGATATTTATGGAATAAATGCCTTTATATTGCCTCTCCAGTTCAAAACGCAACAGGAATGTTGAGTGATTTTTTATGAAAAAATGTGTGGGAAGTTTTAAAAGTTTTCCAGTTTAAAACGTCAAAATAACGCTTAAGAATATTTTGTGCATATATTATACAAAAATCGCGTGGGCGGATTTATGAGTTTTTTAGTTCAAACCCAACAATAATGTTCAGGTCTGACTAATAAACCATCACGCCGCTTGCAAATTATAGAACCTGTCTTTGCAAACATTATTCACCTCTTCCACATTCATACATCTCATCATCCGCCAATTATTTCAACTCTTTACTCGACCGCTTTAAGTTTTGTTGACATACCTGAAGATGGTAAGTTTTTTTTGGTCTTCCTTTGATCCTTATTAACACTGCGCTTATATGACACAGTGCCCTAAGCACCATTCGGGTGCGGTTAAGGGATTTATTATTATTATTTGATCCTTTTTCCAACTTCATTGGCCTCCCTTGTTTTTTCTATTCTTTCCTCACTCATTGGCTATATTTATTTAAACCATGTAATCACATATTTAAAAAAATCATCAATAATGCTAATCTCAGATTTGCATTATTTCCTTATTAGTGTGATAAATTTTCCGAGTTTAAAACGTAACAAGAAAATTGAATGATTTTTTTAAATAATGAAAGAAAGCTTGGGGAGTATGATAAGTTCAATTTAAGCTCTTTTTTCTATCCATTATGTACTCAAAATTTGCTGAAAACCATAAAATATGAATTGGTTGCATGGAGTAAGGTGTATAAAATAAACAGCCACCCATAAATACAACAAGACATGTTAATTTTGTATTATACACAGTACTCCAGCTGTAGCGACACTAGTACTTCATAGTCCAAATTGCCATGGAGTTATAACTTTGACAAAATGACGTAGTAAAGTAGCATATCATCTTCTCTGAACAAAGATATAATATTTATGTTCTTACCATATATCACAAAGGAGCTAAGTTATAAAAAAAACGATGAAAGGAAGAAACAATTGTTATTTTCACAGTCAGCTTAATTTGTTTTATTATTTTAAGGAACGTTTACAGAAAAAGATATAAAAAAAACTATTTTGATTATAAAAATATAATAATTATATGAGACCACTTTGGAGTTTATAAATGTAATTTGAGTTGTTTTGAGAACTACAGAATATCTCACCAACTGATAAAAATACGAATTAAGTAATCTTTTTTTTAAAACGTGACGCCTGTATTTTCAACCTGTTGATGAGAATATTATGTAACAGTTTTTGAAACTAGTCAAGTTGTTGATGAGAATATTATTAAACAGTTTTTGAAACTAGTCAAGTTTTCATCATTAAACTCAAAAGTGGATTGTTACAAAAGTTTTTATTTTCATATTTAAACAATTCCGCAAGTTCGTACCTAATCAATAAATTATAACACATTGACTGGGCATTACCTAATAATGAGGCGATCATTTGTTCATGGATGAAGTTAACAAAATATGATAAAGGTTCTATTCATTCTCAAAACGACAAAATGAATACATTTTGTTAATTTTGTACTCTATAAAGACGAGTATTTAACACTTACATTGTCTCTAAACCCCAAACGTAATAAAAAAATACATGAATACATAATTTTTGAAAGGAAACATGTCTTAAGAACTTGATACAAATATTATATATTCAGGTTGCAAGCATAAAAAAATGTATTTTATGTATTAGTAATTGTAATTACTTATACAAAAATATATATCTTAAGTAAATTATTAATGTTATTTAAAAATTTATATGAAATTTATTTCAATTGATGGATACTATTCAAACATGGTGCCTCTTACTTCAGTGGAAAAAACTCTGAAAATTGGCACTTAGATCCCTTCTCACTTACATTGTTCTATTTTTATCGTTCTTCAGCTTGCAGAGTCATTCTAGAGATATTTTAGTAACACTTTATTTCATCATTATCTAAGGGTTGTAGTCGAGAGCACAACGCGGCATAAGTGCCTAAAAAGATGATGAAAATTATAGCGACCCCAGATCCCAAAATATTCTTGTAATAAAGCCTATTTAAATGATATGCCGCAGTTATTGAAATGGTACATTTACTATTAAAGCGAGAACAATATCATGTTTCCATAAAGGTATAAATTTTAATAGATATTGAATTTGAACAAGAAGTTCTGCAATGAGTTGAGAAATTTTAAGTTTAAAGTTTCATACATACCAACGATACTGTCATATGGAAGTATTTTTATCATAAATAACTAACTAACTAACTAACCATCACGCCGCTTCTCCGCAGGGGTAGACAGAGAGAATAGAACGCCACACCACTCTGTCTTTGCAAACATTTTTCGCCTCTTCCACGTTCATGCATCACCTCATACATACCCGCCGATTATTACGACTCCTAATCTGACCACTTTCAAGTATTTGGCATACCTGATTTGCCATGTTTTTCTCGGTCTTCCTCTGCTCCTTTTTCCTATTACATTCGCCTCATAAATTTGTTTTACCGTTCTTTCCTCACTCATTCGTTCTACATATCCAAACCATCTCAACACACCTTTCTTAATTTTATCGATAATGCTTATCTCAGCTTTGCATTCCTTCCTTATTTCACTATTCGAACATCTATCATACATCGTTTTATCGCACATTCTTCTGAGAGATCGCATTTCAACTGCATTCAGTCTACTTTCATCCTTCTTTTGCCAACTCCATGTTTCACTTCCATACATTAGAGTTGGAACCAGGACTCCGTTGTGCACTGCCAGTTTAGCTTCCGCTGATAGGTTTATTTGCTATAACTGATTTCAGTGCACCATTCACTTAGTTCCCAGCATTCACTATCCTTTATATGTCTTTATCAATATTTCCATCCCTAGAAAACATACAACCCAAATACACGAAATCACACCTGTTCCAAAATTTCTCCGTTTACCAATATTTCACACTCAGAACTACATTCTTCTCTTTCAAAAACCATAATTTTGGATTTGCTTACATTCATCACTTTTTATCATATAATATTTTATTACATTTATTAATCGAAAGTTAAGATGACGTTTAATTTTTCTGAAAACACAGCTTATATGGTTAATACAGAAAGAAAATTATTCCATCAAATGTAAAATCTTTTATGTGTTTTAAAATGCAATTGACATTTATTAATATGTTAAAAAGGATGAATAAAAAAATGAAATTGGAATGTGTATTTAGAGGATTTATACGTTTGACAGAGTAAAACGTTTCGTGTAAAACGAGCGACTTTTGTATTTTTATTATTTTAGTTTTATACTATTTTTGCAGTTCTGTGCGTCCCTTCAAACAATATATTTATATATTTTTAAATGGAGTCGAAGCGTAGTAGAGTGGGCTTAAACCAAGTAACTCTTATTTAGAGTCCATGACTTTAACCACAGGAACAAAGGTCGATTTTTTTTATTAAAAAAATATATAAATACTTTTATATAAAAAACAGTATTATACTTAAGTATATTTATAAAAAAATTGAGTAACTGTATTTGTGTGTTTTTATATGAAATATATTTTTTATTATACTGGTTGACTCACTTGTATTTAAGTAAATACTTTATATGTAACACCCATCATTGTGTCTATGACTGTCAAACATATAACTACATTTACGAATATTGTTGACAACATGTTTTCAAAACAAACTTCATGGTAGAATTTTATGATAATAATTTTCTTTATCAACCAAAAATTCATCAAGAAACACGTGGAGTCTAATAATTATCTTTACATATCGCTCACTCCTTTCAAGAACGTCATAAATCAAAAATCGTCAATTTTCAGTTGTACATGTTTTCGGAATGCCCAGAATATGTACTATATCCCAGCAAAAGAGGCAAATTTTTATCTTAATATTTACCCGCTATATAGGGCAAAAAGTGTTGTTTTTGAATTTTGAAGAAAAGGTTTTGTTTAATTATTTTTTTTAAATATACATAATATTTTTCAAATGGAGAAAAAACCTTCAGGTTTGACCTAAAAAGATCTGTTGCACAGAAAAAGTTCAGTAAGTGGCTTAATGTTTATTTTTAATACATTGTATTATATTTTTAAACTTTAAAAACGTTCTCCTGAAAAATCAAGTTTTTTTATTTATGACGTTCTTGAAAGGAGTGAGCGATATGTCAAAAGTAGTGAACTTGTGTATGTAATAAATTATGTAACAGTCTTTGATTAACACCTAAAATTACGAATATTCTGTGATGAAAACACTTCTTCTTCTTCTTCCTGGCTACATCCCAGGTTATTGTCCTTGTAGACTGCTGGAGTCAGCTCTCCTCGTCCTCAGATTATAGATTCTTTCTGTCCTGAATAACGTCACCTTGGCCATGCCTTCGAATCATGTTATCTTTCTGCATCACCCATGAATTCCTTGGTGTTCCTTTATATAACTTTCTGGATACTTTTTTGAAAAAAACACTTCATATTTTTAAAACAAGTTTTATTACAGATATCTAAAGTTACAATTTCAACAAAATGTAAAATTCAACTAGAAACACGTGTTATCAAATAATTATCTTTTCATATGTCGTTAGTTGCGTACTAAATGTGATACTCATATTAAATGGGGAGTATCTGAAATATAATTTCAGGGTCTAACTTCGTTTCACTTAAATCCCTCATAGTATAAGATTGCTTGTAAACAACTTACTTATTAGTGTTTCGATCGATAAAGTTCATTTCGTTTTCGAATACATGAATGTTTATTAGACATTAATATACATTATGACGTCTGAATCGATTTGAATATTTTATTTACTGAGGCGTTAATTCCTTTGAAATCTGATTTCAAAATGTTGTTTTTTTATATGAAAAAAAACAGCTTTGTTTTATCAGAATTTGAGTAATTAACCTTTTTTTCTGCCATATTATTGATAATTTTTATATACTTCATATAACATTGTTTAAGAGAGTTGAATTACTATGTTAATATTTTTTCATTAGTTAAAAATCTCAAATCTTCTTTGTTTATCAAAAGTCATTGCTTTGAAATTTCGTCATAATATTGCATTCTATATCGCCCGTTTTATTCCGATCAACGATTTTTTAAAACTTTTAACTGCAAATGTGGTGCCATCTGTTGAACGTATCAACTATTCACGCAACACTCAACAGCAGCGTGTTTCTTGGCAGCTGCTGTAAGCATTTTCAAAACTTAATATTGATTTGTTGTACCATACATTTTAAATACTTTTTTTGCTTCACATAATAAAATAATATAATAAAACCCTTATCCGCAACCCAATGGTGCATAGGGCACTGCATCATATAAACACAGTGTTATCTTGATCGTCAGGTACCTGTCTAGGGTAATATTAAATAAATATTACAGTGAAAAAAATCACGTATATTTATTTTACCCCCCTTGGGATTTGAACCCGGGACCTCCAGAATGGTAGCCGAGCGTGCTGACCATTACTCTACGGAGGCGGACTTGCTTCACAAGTATTGTGAAATTAAACAATTAGAAATGTGTGTTTCAATTTTTTTTCATTTAACTAGATAGAGCTACAGCAACGCGTGGTCGAGTACAACTTGGCTTATAATAAAAAAATTGTAAAACATGTAAAATTTTGAAAAAAATTGTTTGTTATTTAACTATAGGAATTAAATGGTTCTCCTTTGAAAACCACTTTAATTGTGTTTGTAATCAAAGGATACGATATTTCAATGATCAATAATCCTCGATTATTCTTCGTATTTGAAATACAATACAAATACAAGGCAAACAATGATCTAACATTGTAAATGTAACTAAATCAAACAAATTATCAAATGATTGAATCGAGTAGTATTCACGATGAATCGTTCAATTATCATCTTAATATTTACTAGATGCTGTTTGATCTGCTGAACGGTGCCTTGGAATAGATCGTAGCAATTTGTTAAATGAAAATTCAACTATATCAATTCAACCCTTCAAGAGATGAAATTTTAAATTATAACAGACAAATTTTACTGCATTTACGTTTTATACTGACATTTCCTGGTAGAACTTCATTTAAAAAATAAAGTAACAACGACATATGTATATAGTTTTTTCCACATAAATTTTATTTGACCTCTGACAGGGTTTTTTTGGTACAGACATCATCAAACTGCTGGGAGGCTGGATAAAATTCATTGTTCAATACACAACAAGGCAGTAGTTGTAAACCATAATTTTTTCATTCCAACACATTTTTCACAATTTTATCGGTAATGTCAATATAATAAAATAACAGCTATGTATTTTTTTCCACGTGAATTTTATTTGACCAGCAACCGAGTTTCATCGTAACTGACATCATCAAACTGGTCTGATGATATCAATTATGACGAAATCCGGTTGCTGGTCAAATAAAACTCATGTGGAAAAATGACATACTTAGTTGTTATTTTATTCTATAAAATGCAGTTCCACCAAGAAATGTCGGTACAAAAATTAAAAATCTCAGCCTTGATTTTTTTTTCTTTTTCACTATACAAACATCTATCATTCATCGTTTAGCCGCACATTTGTTTGAAATATTGCGTTTTGGCTACATTCATTCTACGATGATACATACTTTAATATTTTTTATGTTGAAATTCTCTTGATTAAAATTTTGGTTGAACTTACAAGTTGGTTGGGTGTTTTGCACAGAAAATAGTCAGAGAAGGGTTAGATGTATAGTATTAAGTGCAAATACCAATATAGGCATAGCTGGAAACAATTGAATCTTGATTAAAACAATCATCATTTGCGTAAAGTCTTATACAATCAGACAACTATGGGTTTAAGTCCCGTGGAGTCTTGATATCTGTTTAACTCTTGTATATTGTCAAACAACAAGTACAAACATACTCCTATATTCACCTCTACTGTTAACTCAATTAATGTCACTCTTGATAGATGGGCAATGTATTGAATGCTGCTGTTGGCTTTATTGTATTATTTTAAATTTTATTAATCTAAATCCTTTTTAGTCTCAATTTGCAATAATATCTTTTAACTTATAATCTTAATTTCACTTGGTAAATACCATATATTTTTTAAAACTGTTTTGATGCATTCCGATTTATATCAAACAGTTTATTTGATACATTTTTAACTAACTAACCATCTCGCCGCTTCCCCGCAGTGGTAGGCAGAGAGAATCGAACGCCATACCACTCTGTCTTTGCAAACTTTCTTCGCCTCTTCTACATTCATGCATCTACTCATAGATGCATTAAATATAAGAACACGTATCACAATACATCTTTATAAAAACTGGCTTTCGCCATGTATTTATATTGTATTTCCAATGGAAAAATGTTTTTTTGTTGTTGATAATTTGGTATTGGTTTAAAAAATGCGTTAATAAAAACATTTGCAGACAAAAATACAAATATCAATTTACACAAACATATTTAAATATAAATACTAACGAGACAAGACGCCACAAGATGGATCTCTGAGTTTAAGATGGAAATATATATATATATATATATATATATATATATATATATATATATATATATATATATATATATATATATATATATATATATATATGTATATATATATATATATATATATATATATATATATATATATATATATATATATATATATATATATATATATATTTATATATATATATAAATATATATATATATATATATATATATATATATATATATATATATATATATATATATATATATATATATATATATATATATATATATACATATATATATATATATATATATATATATATATATATATATATATATATATATATATATATATATATATATATATATGAATATATATATATATATATAAATATATATATATATATTCATACATACATGGATATATTGGTATGTTTTAAATTCTCACGAATATGAGCATTTTAAAAAAAATCCGCAAACATATTCAAGCATCCAATTAACCAGTCTTTATTTTTCTCAGAGGCAAAAATTCTTTTCAATATAAGAAAAAGTCGTAATTATCCACTTGTTCTGAAGTATATGATTCCATATTCTTATGAGCATCAAAGTCAAGGAATATTTCATTTGGTAGGTTTTATACTTTAAAATACGTATCTTGGAAACATCATTATTTATTTTGGTGAAATTTTCATTTATATCTTGGTAGGCCAACTTAATATTTCTAAAATGCCGTCACCATATTTCGAATGTAATATCCACAAATCGACAGCTGATGAATTATAGGATTTTCAATATAAAACTAAAAAAGGCGAGAGATTACTCAAATTAATTTTCATTTACCTATTTTACAACTGTAATGTCCGCCTCCGTAGTGTAATGGTCAGCACGCTCGGCTACCGTTCTGTAGGTCCCGGGTTTGATTCCCAAGGGGGGTAAAATAAATATAAGTGATTTTTTCACTGTTGTATTTATTCAATATTACCCTGGACTGGTACCTGAAGCGGAGGGCTGATCACCTTCCCTTCATGCGTAAACGATCAAGATAACACTGCGTTTCTATGACGCAGTGCCCTATGCACCATTGGGGTGCGGATAAGGGTTTTATTATTATTATTATTTTACAACTAATCACACAACTTTTCCCTAGTAGTGAAAGATAATAGAATGCCATATATATATATATATATATATATATATATATATATATATATATATATATATATATATATATATATATATATATATATATATATATATATATTTGCAAACAGTATTTGCCTCTTCCATATTCACTCATACATACCCGCCAATTATTCTTACTTACTTTCCAGTATTTGATAAATAATTTCTAATAATGCTATGCCATGTTTTCATCTGTTTTTCTTTGCTTCCATTTCAACTATATTTGCCTCATGTTTTTTACCGTTTTTTACTCACTCATCCGTCCCACATGTCAAAATCAACCAGTCCAGGGTAAATTTAAATAAAAATTGAAGTGAAAAATCAATAATGTTTATTTTGACTTCCACTAGAAATCGAACCCATGGCTTCTAGAACAGTATCTCAACCCACTAACCATTACACTACAGAGTCGAAAAAAATTTTGAACCTCTAAAAAAATAAATGAAACATGTTTTAAACATCTCGTTTTGAAATGTTGAACTTTCATGTATAATTATTTTGACTAATAGTAATGGTATAAGTCACCCGATAAATATTCCATATTTGATGGAAGCGATCATGCCCAAACTTAAACTAATAGCGTTATTATACAGAGTCTCCCAAATTTCACGGAGGGCTTGAAATATCTAAAAAAAACCTTTTTGGAAATATACAGCGGAACCTCTCATAACGAGCATAATTCGTTTCGGAATCTTAGTCGTTAAGTAAAACTCTCGTTATGTGATTTTTTTTTGTTTTAACTGGTGCAGAAGTGCCGGTTCACAAGTTAACCTTTCCTTTACGGCGCTAAAAATTTCCGCGTGCTCCGGTGATATGTATTTTGTACACCAATGAAAATGTGGTTAAGAAACGGAAAATGTGAATATTTCTCAATTATGCTTGTATTGACCATAGCTGACGTTGAAATGTAACAATTTTATAATGTTTGCTCTAATAATTATCTGAAAATGAGAAAAAAAGACTAGCTAGCGTAGCGATACGGCCGTTGCATAGGACGGTCAAACTTACGACAAGCGCGTATACACAAAGCAACAATGAGAAACGTTTGTGTATTGATGATTTTATACCCGATTTTTTCACAAATTATTTATTTCCGTCGCTGCAAACGAAACACATTATATTATAATTCATTCAACCCCTTATCCTCACCCCAATGGTGCATAGGGCACTGCATCATATAAACGGAGTGTTATCTTGATCATTAACACATGAAGGAAAGGTGATCAGCCCTCCGCTTCAGGTATCAGTCCAGGGTAATATTAAATAAATTTTAGAGTGAAAATATCACTTCAATTTATTTGACCCCCCCTGGGAATCGAACCCGGGACCTCCAGAACGGTAGCCGAGCATGCTGACCATTGCACTACGGAGGCGGACGAGGATTATATTATAACATTTTCATGTAACACGTGATTATAATGTAATACATGATCGAATTACTCGTTATGAGAGGTTCCACTGTATGTTCTCTAACGTGAAAAATTGAAGATCTAAAAGCGAACACAAATTGAGAAATTTAAGTATCAATGATTTAAATTCAACGAGCATATCGCCAGAGTTACGATCTGAGGAATTCTCCAAGCGAATCTATGATTAGACGTTTGATAGATCGTTTTGAGGGACAAGGTTCAGTACGCCGGCATTCACGAACTGACAGATCTCCCTCCGTAGGGATCGCAACCATAGTAAAGCGTCTAAGGGGAGTGCTAAACAAAACCCAGGCATGTCAAGGGAAGGCAGTTTGGGGCGCGATTGTACTGTCGTAAGAAACAAGCGCCTACGTTTGCTGCGCGCCGGATAGTTTTTTCACATACCAATTAAAGAGTTTCTGCTCAATAAAAAGCTTATTTTCATCTCACTAATAGATGTCTCAAGTGAAGTTCTAGTGATTTAAGAACAATGTTTCAAAATTTGTTCATGTATATATATATAGAACTTCCAAGAATTTGAGTAGTGTGGTTGTCAATAATGGGTAGAATTGGTAAATGTAAAGTGATCACTTAAACCAGCCTATGACGGTCGTCAGCCCCGTAAATTCAGAGACTTCCATATTCTTCTTCATTTTTGATGAAATGTCAAAAAATAATGCAATAAAATTCGTTTGGGTATATGATGTACCTGACTAGAATACATTTTTTTCGTTAAAAATTTTACGTTTTTTATCCCTCTAGTGGATAAATTGAGATAAAAAGGCTAATTTATGGATTTGGCGTTAAATTTTTAGAACTAAATTGTGATGTAAATTATAAATTTAAAAATTAAATACTGATTCTTAGAGTCTACTAAATTGTATTTTATTATTAAAAACACAATAAAATAAAATTTGTTACAATTGTTTCACCTTGTTATGGCATTTTACAACTGTTGTTTGTAGTGTTCAATTTAAATATTTAATATAAAAAAATATTTAAACTCACCATTACTAACTAAATAAACTAAATTTGTTTGCTTCCGTGGCGTGTTTAGCTACCATGCTAAAGGTCCCGGGTTCGATTCCCAGGGGATGTGGAAAATAAATGCTTTTGATTAAACACTATAATATTTATTTAATACTACCCTGGATTAGTCTCTGAAGCGCAGGATTTATCACCTTGCCTTTATATAAGTAACGATCAAAATAACACTGCCTCAATACGATGCAGTGTCCTATGCACCATAGGGTGCGGATAAGGGTAAGAAGGAGTAGAAGAAACTAACCAACAATCACGAGCTTCCCCGAAGGAGTAGGCAGAAAGAAGAGAACGTCACACTAATCTGTTATCGCACAAAATCTTCGCCTCTTCCATATTCAAACATCTTCCCATAAATATGGTACACGCCGATTATTCCAACTTGTGACCTGACAACGCTTAATAATTTAAATTATTTTATGTATTGGTTTTAAATCAAACACAGATTTTTTGAGTCTACTAGGTAGTATTTTATTTACAAAAACACATGAGAATTAATATTGTGACGATTGTTTCGCCTAGGACCAAGAATTGTATAGCTACAAAAGAACCGTCAGTCCATTTGATCTTCACATTCGTTTGAAAATGCCACAACTAGGCGAAACAATTGTCACAATCTTAATTTCTTGTGTGTTGTTTTTTTAATAAAATACAACTTAGTAGACCCTAAAAATCTGTGTTTGATTTAAAATTAATACATAAATTAAAATAGAGTTCTACAAATTAAACGCCAAATCAATAAATAATTTGAATTATTTGTTGATGCCAAGTTTCTCTCGGTTTCACCACTACTTTGCGCAAAAATTCGCGTCTTAACGTTTGTTTATTATAAGCATTTTAAGCGAAACTAAACGAACCGACCAACGTAAAAATTTAGAGACACTTATCTGCCATTTTATAGTACCGAACGATTTTGATCGCTTTTCGTGCACACTAAGGGATTATTTTCTCAGCTATACGACGTACTTATCATCTTGCTATCTTCTTCATGGGGTTGAACATCTGTTATTAATTAGTAGTCTGAGCAACACTTAAAGAACCGACTCTAAAGTTTAGAGACACCTATCAACCTTTTATGGATAGGCCATAATACAAGACACCCAGGCCTGCTTCTTACGATTGCGGAAAGCATGTGCAAAGGCATTAACAACAGACGTTGAACCCGCTTAACGTACATGGACCAAATTATTTCCGACATGCGTTGTAGCGGATACGCTGAGTTGAAGATAGAGCTAGGTGGAGACTCGTAAAAGAAGGAAACCATTCATCACATAGATTGAAACCCATGAAAAAGATTTACTTTTCATTAGTATCAACCGATTTTGATCAATTTTATG
The DNA here is from genome assembly GCF_059751285.1 of Brachycentrus maculatus. Classification (NCBI taxonomy): domain Eukaryota; kingdom Metazoa; phylum Arthropoda; class Insecta; order Trichoptera; family Brachycentridae; genus Brachycentrus; species Brachycentrus maculatus. The sequence goes on from NW_028282731.1 coordinate 34,967, forward strand.
CATGGTAAGGGTGCCCAGTAAGTGCGTTACATCACCGTATCGCGATTGTGGATAAGATATAGGGATGCAAACCATACGTTATTTCAGTGTCCGCTCATATCAGAGAAGGAGAACTTTCTAAATAGCTTAACAGCTTAACTCCCTACCCAAGTATCCGCCCTTCTTTCTGAACCTAATTCTAGAATTGCGGTCATAATTTATAAAATGGGAAAGCTAAACGCATTTAAATCATGATTTTTTTAAAATTGTTAATATTATTTTGTATGTTGATAAAAATAAGTATTGACACTGGCACAAACATTTTTTCACTAGGTAACTGTCAAATAAAAAAAAAAGAAATCATTTTCATCGGCCCTCTAGAGAGATGATAAAAATTAATCATTGTACAAAAAAAGATAAAGATGCTCATTAGATATTTGTATAAAAAAGATAGCATTGTAATTATTACGTCGTATACCTGAAAAAATAATACAGTTAACAAACAAATACGGGCGCTTGTATTTCAGGATAATATAATCGCAC
>NW_028282732.1:0-19808 GCF_059751285.1 Brachycentrus maculatus
ACGAGAAGTATCTATATCTTCTGAACTGAAACTTTATCCTCGCTCTTATCCGTTTGGTTGAATGCCTTCAGCTACTCGATGAGCTTCTATATTTCTGATTCGTGGTAAGCGATCAATCTCTGCATGTTTTCTCCATTCTCGCATAAGTAGTCTTGTTCCAGGATCCGGGTTATGTACACTTCACTTATGAAAAGCAGAGCCTGTAGTGGGTTCTGTGCAATCCAATCCATTCGGTTGAACTATTACGAATCGAAATATTGGGAGCAGGCCTTGAAACTTTGCTTTAAGGCACTTTTTACGGATTCTTCCACTATTTTTATCATTTCGTCGACTTCGCTTGATGCTCTGCTGATCTTCAGGAGTAAAACTTCACCACCCCCGTTTATGGCCTCAGTTGGAAATTGGTCCTCTCCTTTAATTGACAGCCTGGCGATGTGGGGAAACAACTTATGCACATACTCATTGAAGGCTCGGAAGTCCTTATTCTCGGAGTAGATCCGGAAGATTTATTCGTCAGTGAGGAAGGACATGCGTGGAGACAAGTATCTTTTTGTGTTCAAGTATGTGCGAGCCATTGGATAGAGATCTGTGAGGTGCTGGTTGCATTCCCGGAGGGTGAAGATCATGGCTTTTTCGTTGGCTGCCGGTACTTTGCCGAGCTGAGTATCCTTATATTGCTTAATCGTTTTCTTCCAGTTTTGCTCATTCAAAACATAGGCTTTGCTCTCTTTTGTCGCCTTCCAATCGAGAATCTTCTCCAGCTTTTCAAAATAGGCTGTGTCCTTTTAATGGTCAAGCCAAAGCAGGATAACCTCCCTCAGCTTTTCTAGTGTATTCTTATCCTTGGTCACCTTGTATTTTTCCACTGCATCCAAATCCTCATCCTAGAAGTTCGCCAATGTAATCTTATTCTCGAGTTCCTCCAAGAACTCCTCCACATTGAAGCCAGACTTATCCGATAACATTCTCAGAATGTTAGCGTGTGTTTTGATAAAGTTTTATATGCTCTTGGTCTTAAAAACCACCTCATTGTTTCTCTTTGCTTTTAAGAGTATACTTTTGATGAGCTGGGTCTCTTTTGAAACCCCTGATTTATTCAACTGATCCATTGTGACTTCTGATCGCTCCAACTATAAAATCCTTATCATTTCCTTTTCGCCTTTGCTTTAAAGCACGGACTTGAGCTCTTTCATCTGATTTTCTGCGAAGGCTTTATCCGTCAAACACTAAATCGCCTCAATCAAGGGTCTGATTCTTTCGGTTTGCACGGAAATATACTTGATGGCGTCGCAATCATGGGCTGACAGCTGCCCCATAATGTCCTTATTTTTGATGACACTAATGCTTCGTTCGAGAGAGAGCACACTGGTGAGAAATTCTTATAGTTTCTGGAAGACTTCGTCAGGCTGAAGCTGGTCCCAAATGAGATTCAATATCTTTAGCAAGTATTAGTTGAACTCGTTGCGGGTCTTCCAGATGCTTTCATAGACTTCGAAGAATTCCCGAAAGTTGTCCAAATCAGCAAATGAGCTTTCCTCCAGTTTCAGAGACTCCTGATACTTCTGAATGTCTTTGAATTCAGCGATAATTTCTGTCAACTGTTTTTGTCTTTAGCTGATGAAATCGACCATTTCTTTGACTGTCTTCTCATCCTACTTGCTGAAATTCGTAATTTTGTTATTCAGCTCGAGTAACTTCATCCTGTTCTTAGGCACCATCTGGTTCACATCATCTTGCGCCCTCTTCTCGTAGATTTTGGCGTTGATGTCAGTTTCTTCCAGCTTCTTGCGAAGTAAACTGAGCTTAATTTGGAGTTCCTTAATCTATTTGTCCCTGTTTTTTATGAAACTCTAATTGTTCTATTTTCCCATATTCTTAATGAGGATATCCAGACAGTTGATTTCCATCATCATGTTCGAGTGCGTTTAAATGTCAGTCGTAATTGTGGTCTTATTGATTTGGAACAGCGTGTATGACTTGACTCCAATGGGCTCATTCTCCATTTGTTTCAAAGCATTTCTTATCTCTTATGTCAATTTTTAGATTTTGGCAGCAAAGAGTTTGGGGATGATTTCCTTGGCCTTGTTGATGCACTAGACTGTTGTCTTTAGGGCATTCGCTTTGAACATTTTGAGACTCAACAGTATCAATGAGCTTTCATGTTCTTCGCTGATCTGGCTGAGACTCTCGAGTTATTTGTTCAGGGCTTATAGATTGTTCTCATGGCCCTTTGCAGTGTATTAATCGATCTTCATACGTTCGATGTTTTGGTAGTTCTTGCTTGCCAGCTCCTAGAATGTGCTCGAATAGTTGGTTATATAGCTGAATGCCACATTCACTACCTTCATTATGCTGTCGATCATCGACTCCTGCCGCTCATCTGAAGTCATTATCATTTTCAACATTTCCCCTTACATGTCTTTTGCATTATGGTCAGGATTGTCGTAGATTATTGACAGAATGTCTGGGTCTTGGCTGATCCTCTTGTGGTTGCGGCAGAGTCGGACCACACTGCGGTTGACAATTTATTGGAACAAAGAGTTCAGCTACTTGCGGCTTGGCGTGAGGACAATCTTATGCTCCTTTTAATGCAGACTCATCTCACATATGATAAACTGCTTCCCCTTGAAGGAGTGTTTGAAGTTGTTTTAAATAACTTGCTTCTCGTAGTTGTCATTCTACTACTCTATCTTACGGACAAGCTTGTTGGTGGACTCAGCCATCATATCGACCTTCGAGTGGGTAATCATCAAGTCGATGAGCTTGATGAACTTTTGGAATTTCTATTGCTGGGTGCGAAGAGTGGCTTCTTTTGTGTATGGCATCTATAAATTCTTCTAGTCCCCGATCAATAAGGGCATCCCTTTGCCCTCGACTGAAGTGCTGATTTTATTTTCTTCTTTGAACTCCTTCATGGACTCAGACATGTTAATAATGAGTTTGGCTTTAATTTCCTCTTCGATGTCAATTATCTTGGCTGCAAACTCATTCTGAATGAAGGCTGTCTGGAGGCTCTTAAAATCTTGAAAGGACAGTATTTCTTGAGTATCTTCCAATTTGCAATAAGTAATTTAATTCTCCATTTTGACACAATAGTCCCTGGTCTCCAAAATAGAAGCGATCAGGAACTTATCACTCGATACTAGCTTCTCTTTCAGCTGCTCTATTATAGACTTCATTGCAGACTTCCGGATGTATTTTTTCCAGCTCCCGAAATTCTTTATTATCTTGAAGTTCTTAAAGAAGTCCAGCTTGATGATCTTGTTAAAGTATTCAGCCTATCTCTTCCACTCTTTGAGAGGTACAAATCTCGAATGTTCAGGGCTGAAATAGGTAATCCCTCTGCTGCTGATCGTGATATACTCACTCGGGTATTCCACCGGCCGATCGTTCTCCTTCTTCTCGAAGTTTTTGTCGAACTAGATGATCTTCAGGTCGTAGGGGTGATCCATTTTCTTTAAATAACAAAACTAATTCGTTAGATTGTCTTCCGCCAGCAGCTGCATAAAGTCTTGAGGCAGGAGATCCTCTTGAGTCATGGAATTGTTTCTGCTTGATTCGTTCTTTTTTAGCTTGGAACGATAGGAACTGTTGCTTGATTTTTTTAGGCTTCTGCTGCCTTCGTGGTCGGTGTCCTAAATGGGAAAATCGATGAGATCCTAAATAAAGCAGTTTGTACATCGGGTAGGATCCGGTTTCTTTGGTATGACTTTGATGGATGTTCGATCTTCTATAGTTTCTGGAACATCTTGCGAGTGTTCTTGTTGTTCTCTTTTGTGTTCATTGTCTCAAAGCAACTATGATGCGGATTTATTAGAATTTTGCCCCTGTTGAATTATAGATACTTCTAGGAATTGTTGTTGGTGCGTAGTTTTCTCAAGCTTATCGATGCGACCAGCTGGCTGTTGTTCGACTTGTTGAGCATCGAGCATTATGAATCGCGTATTGGGGAGGATGCCAGAAAACTAATATGCGGGCTGAGCCGGTTCAGGGAACTATTACGATATAGGCGCTTCGCTAGCTTCGACTGGGAGCCCACGTTGAAAACTTACTTCAACTGTTTGGGTTCGTCCTCTTGTTCTCTTTTTTTCATTTGAATTAATTCTATGTTTTTCTATAATATAAATATAATCCATCCCATTGCTATCTTGCATCTCACATCGCATCTCACACCTACATCACACATACTCGATTGGCCATAAATTATGAGCATATTGTGAATTAAAAATAAATTAATCATCGACTCTGCTCCAATATGGATTTCAAGGAGCAGATGTAATATTCTAGGAATTACGACTCTGAGTGCAAAATCCCTTGTAGAGCCACTCCAATTGACCCATATGCCGAGATCCTTAAAGAAAATGCCTGGTTGTTGTATCGGCCTGTCGCTCCATACCGCACAATCCCATCCTATTTGGTCAGCACTGTCAGCCCAGGGAAATACTCAGGTAGACGATCGAGTTTAACAACCTTGCGATTTACTTGAAATTGGTCTGTTCTGATGATATGCTGATTTCTTGAGAAGCTTTCATTGAATTCTGAAACATTTGCTGGAGGAATCAATTCGATAAACTTATGAACTGGACAAGGAAGGCAGAAAGTTATTGACTTTTTAGAGCCCTGACTTTGATTGCTTAGATCGTAATGAAGGGACATTTTGGGCAACAAATGAGGAAAGTTTTTGGCTTAAACTGTCACGGTTATTTTGACTTGCTTAAACTTTAAGACTGAGGGATAGGCATCTGGGTAAACTCTTAGATTTAGCCCATCCTGCCTTAAGAGAGTAGGGGATAGGTTGTGTATATCGCATTCAGGCGTGACGTAGATCATTATTTTGAGAATTTATTTATCCCTGCGGAAGAGGCACCCAACTTCAAGTTCTTTAGTCTTTGCGAGTAAACTTTTAGGCTTGAGTAGTGCTTTTTTCATGGAATCTTCACTGTAGTCTAAGAAATATCGGTCGAATAGGTTCGTATTGAAGAGTCTCCCCTGTACATTTGTCAGGGAGATGCCCTTGCTTCGACTCGATAGTTTCTATTTGGACGAGTGCGAGCTGCCTTTGCTTCGGTTGCTATTGAAATCATGCCTCTCATGGCTGTTATTGCTGCTCGATCTATCACCATGTTGTTGAATGTTTCTGACAGAGCGTGAGGATATTTCGCTTCTCATTTTGGAGCTCTATGTTTTGAGTTTGATGATTCGTTCGTGAATTGATTGCAGCTCCTTGCTTTTTTATTGATCCTGTTCCATTCTGATCTTCATCATTAAATATTACTCTTGGGTGTTGCCATCGGGAGTTTATTTACGCATTAGTTTATGCCCTTCAAGGGATATATTTCTCACTATCATTTGTTGACGCCTTGGCCCCACGGGAATTGCTTACTTTTCGGGTTGGAAGCACTATTTGAAATTGGGCTTGCTTGATTTTCGAACCTTGTCGTGTATTTCCTACATCCCATAGTATGAATGATCAAGTGGCTCTTGCTCAGGCTCTTTGATGTTATCTTTATCAGCGAAGTGAGGACGAATGTTGTAAGGGTTGGCATGGAGCTCACCATTGGATTTTGGCATTTATACCCTGAACTCAGCAGCTGTCCTATGCTCAGGACCTGATGCATTCTTGTGGGGCTCAAGCTTATTGGCAGCATTCCTTGCAATCATATTTGTCATATTTTTGACTTCTTTCGATGGATACACATAATTTTTTGATGGGTTCATCGAATTTATGCTTTACTCAAACGACAATTGGATTGAGGGCTCACCCTTTTTTTGTAAGATCTTTTGAACTGAAGTGGACGAGTTGTTATAAGACGAACGCGAAAACATTGACGCAGATTCTTTGTTAGATTTACTAGCGGATAACTATTTGAAATTGTATGCAGCTGAGATTTATTGCGAAACTTTGTCTGTTGACTGTTTCTCCTAAAACTTGTTGATTTTCTTGAACACTCTTGGCCTGTGCTGTTATGGTGGGTGGTACTCATTAAACTCTAAGGGCTGGTGACCACCCTTTATCGAGGAGCCTTTTGCGGAGTGGGGACTTCTCCTTGAAGAAGATAGCTTGCTTTGGGATTTACTTAACTTATTGGAATAGTTTTATCCCAAGTTTGTGTTTGGCTTTATTTCATAATGCTGCTGGGCCAAAGCACTATTGTTTTTGGAACGTTAATTCTGGTAAGTTTGGTAATTGGGGTCAAAGTTTTTGTGTCTCTTCTCAAATTAATCGTTCGTGTAAGCTTGGCGATCTTTGAACAATTCAGGCGACTTAATTTAATTTTATTTTTCGATAAAAACGGCAGTGGCAGTGTTGATTATAGCATCCCTTTTCGACTACTTTTAGATAAAGTTGCTTGGCCCGGAGCCATCATTCTTCAGCGAGCGTTCATCATTAATTTTATTGTTAATCGATATAATTTAACTCTCGTTCTTATGCTGATTCTGATTCTGATTCGAGTAACGCGACCGCGAGTTATGCTGGGAGTACTACTCCGGCCTATACTCAGAAACATTGGACTGCCCAGATTGGGAGGCAATTGATTTATTTTCGAGATGACTCATATTGCTAATCCTGTTTTTAATTCGCTCTCTTTTGCTAATGATGCTCGATTTATTTTGAATATCCGCATAATCAGAGAGGCTGTTGATTTCGTTTGCTTTATTCCCCTTTGAATCGGACAAGTTTCTATATTATTTTTGGTTATCCTTGCTCAATATGAAGTTCTGGCCATTGCCCGACAATTCCGAATTTCTCGAATTGTGCAATGATTCAATTTTTTACTTTATTTATTATCTTTTGTAAGTTACTTCTTATCGCTACCGTTTGAGAAAATTTGCTCCAGCGAGATGTTTATTTTCATGGCCATATTCAATGGAGTTCAATACAAACATATCTTGGCTTTTCTATCGGGAGTCTGGGTTGTGAGAAGACTTATTGAGAGACTTTTAAACTAAAAGAGAGTTTTTTCCTTAAATTTCTTGTATCTTAACTTAATACTCCTCTTTAAATTTGGACAAACTGAGTTTCTAACTTTTTAGATCTAAATAAAGAGGAGCAATGGCGTTAATATTGAGAATAAGTGCGTCTCCGTCGTCTAAGACTTCTACTAGCTCATCCTCCTTGAAATCATCGTCGATATTCTCGAGATCCTGGTCGAAGTTGTTCTTGAATTTAAGCAGTCTAGTCATTTTCTCAGGGATGAGCTAGTTCTCATCGCAAAGAGTCAAAAAGTCTTAAATTCTCTGATCTATATTATTCTTTATTGCTGCCAATTTGACCTTTTTCTCGTAATTATTCACTTTGTTGCTGCCTAGCCTGTGCGAAGATACATTCGACGCTTTCAGACTCGAGGATTTCTTATTATGGAGGAGGCTCGACTCATCAGCCTTCAGTCGGGCGAGGATTTTCTCAGTCCTCTCCTGATTATGAATCTGGCTGGCCTCATATTCCTGCTCAATCCGCTTCATCATGAGGTTTTCGGGGAATAGGAAATTGCGCTCAACCCTGAAGTATTGGTACAGCTGGAGTATCTGTGACGGTTCGTCTGGATCATTAGCCTATGTCTTGACGAACTGTGCCCAGATTTCTAGGGATTTTAGGAATTAAATGTAAAACTTCTTTTTTGCCTATCTTTGCCCTTTGACCTCAGGGTAGATCATTTCACCTTCAGTTAAGCTCTTATTCCCATTTACTTAGGCGATTCTGGTGGATATTTGCTCGATAATGTCCCCGTAATTGATTTGAATTAGAGCCTAGATGTCTGCCCATCGCACCAGATCAGAGAGCGCCGAGAGGAAGTTTTTCTTCACGATGAAGTTTTCAGATGCGATAAGCCCCGATGAGATTTCTTGAATGAGAGGAGAGTTTATGTATACGTCACCAAACTTTACGAGCTTCTTCATGTTCAAATCATTCGACAAGGAACTGATAGTTTTGGAGCTTGAGAACAACGCGTTCTGCCCTGTCCGTAGCGACTCAGACATCTTGGTCACGAAATAAGTACTATACGCCTCGCTGAGTGGCTCGAAATGTTTGAGTTTGTTCAGATACTTTTACTGATACTGAATAACCTATTTCTCCTTGAAGAATTGAAGGGATTTCAAGGAGTTAGGGCTTCCTGCGATAGCATGTTTCTTGAAGCTATTGAAGTTACTTACAAACTCCGAATCCTGCTGTAGTTCTTAATTTTAGAGCGCCCTTTTCTTCTTTATTAAGCTTCCAACGTATAGAAGCTCAGTGCAGAGGTTTACAAAGTTTATGCCAGTTTCTTAGATGTTAGAGATTCTCTGAGAGTAGCCATTGCTGGTGAAGAACCTGTTTCCTCTCGTTTCGCCAGCCTGGGGTTTGAAAATGGCAACTTCGTAGAAGGTTGGGAGCAAATAGACCTCAATGAGAGTGAGACAGGGAATCTAGCAAGTCTCCAAGACACTCTTCGCGCATTTCAGGGCAGTGAACTTGGTTTATGGGGGCTACTTGGACTAATTTAAAACATTGTGAATATATTTCACGATCTCGTAGATCCACTCACTGAACAATTTTGAATGTACATGTTAAGCTTGCTTATGGGCGCCAAGAACTACTCCATTTTATCTCCCTGATTTCTCAGGCAAGCGATGAAACTCTCCCTTGGAAACTATGTGATACTGGAAAGCATCTTCCGCAGAGAATAAATAACAAGTATCGAAATATTATAAACCAAAAATATTTCTGCGTGCCCCGAAAAAATCAACTCCTGCCAAGCGTTGTCTTCGAAGAAGCTATTTCAGTTTAATTTAGCTTGTTTAAACCGATCAGGCATACGGAAGATCCATGCAGATATATAAAATCCAGTGATTAATTAATTAATTAGCACTGATATAATGTTGATCTACTATCACTCGGAAATATCGCATATCTTTATATCTCCAGGCCTTCATCAAACCTTCACTCATACTTCCTCTTACATTTAGTGGGAGCTGCTTTACTCGAAGATCAGAAAGTGTTTGCTAAGCTACACTGCAGCTTCAGAGACGAAATCATTTTTATCGTATTTCAGGTTTTCGAGCACCAAAGTCAGTTACTGCTTATAAATTTTCTACAGGACTTAATGGCTAGCATACTGGCACAGCTTCAATAAGGACTTTAGGCTGGTAGATTTTATTTACAGACTCGAATAGTCTAAGCCCTCTACGAACTTATCGACTACCTCCATACTCAGATGATTGAATATCTCTTCTTTCAGGCCTAGTATCTTCTCGACCACGACCGCCTCCACTTCAAAAGCCAAAAATTTAGTGCTCTCATTTGACACTGTCAGCAACAGCATCAAAAAGTCCTGGATCTTATTTAACTGCATTCTCTCGAGCAGCTATTTTTAACGATTTTCCGGGTACTTGCTAATAAGGTAGGCGATGCTGGATAGTAGGTGCACGCCAATTGCTGAACTGCTTTTATGGCAATTGAAATAAAGGTGCTGAAGAGTGGCCAAGAGAGGGTTGAAGAGCACTCTAATATTTTCAGGGTTATCTTCTAGTTTGATATAGTTCACAATAATGTGTGCGGTTATGATTTTCGCAGTGCCTTCTTGCTGGAGACTCTGGTTGCAGATGTTGACGATCATGGAGGGAGGGAAGATCTTTTTCTCTCCGATGTAGCCGATCAGCAGTAGGACACTTTTCTCAGAAATCAGCTCTTTCTCTAAGAAGGGCAGGTACTTAGCGACGAGGTCTTCCCTGCGCACGTCCTAAATTTGGGTAAGTGCGCAGTTCTTGAGAAAGCATAGGCACATCTTGATTAGGTTGACATCACTCCGATCTATGAGCTGGTGAATTTGTTCGTAGATCAGCTCACAGATATTGTACTTATGCAGCAAGTGGGCGATGAGTTCCTTTTTTGTTTTGCTTTCCTCATAGCGACTGTAACAGTGCAAGACGATCATGCCTAGCAACTGAATGCCCTTGCAATTGTTGATGCATTACTTGGTGATCAGGAATTGTATCATGGCTTCCCAGTACTCCTGAGGTATTGCTTTAGAGAAGCTGTTCGTCAAGTAAATAGCGTCGTATAGTTAGGGCAGCTGCTTGGTACTGATTAGTTATGAGATACGCTCTGGTGACAAGATGACAGGCTCCTACTTTGCTCCCGACTAACTAAAGAGTATCTCCCTTTCCTTCTTGTAGATATCTTCGAGGTGCTTCCTCCTGATTTAATTCCTGAACTATTCATGCTTTGAGTTTCTCATCAAACTCTGCCAATTCAGCCAGTATAAATATATATGAGCACTCTCTCAATTTATACAGCACATGCTTATATACTCCAAATTATTTATATTTATTTTATTCATATTTCTGTACTCTATGATATTATGATGATACTATGATCCGATGATACTATGATGACATTATGATGATGCTATGTTTATACTATATTTATATGTTATCATATTACTGTTATGAATGCGATGATGCTATGTGTTATGGTTATGATGTTATGATGCTGTAGTATTATGATATGTTATGCTATGCTATGTTATGCTTGATATGTTTCTGCTTTTCCCTGACGAATTCTGGGATCTACCTCCATATCTCGCAAAGGGTTCATGCGCCTGCTGCCTTGTTGTTGGCCATTTGTATAAACTTGCGAATGCCTTGCAATTACGGACTCGCTGGACCAAAACCGAGTGTGATGACTCGAAGGGATAGTATCTCAAGATAATGGGCCAAAGATGAAAGAGAGAATTGATACGGACAATTCACGCAAGTTTAAATAAAAATGCGAATTATTTTTATATGTGCAATTTCTATTTGAGGCCCAACAATATCAGTGAAGCGCAGAGGACCATATTTTGCTGGATTTTAACCGATTTCTTGAGTTATAACGATTATAATCAATAACATAAGGCCAATAATGTGTTTTCCTAATTAATTCGAGGCGATGCTCAGATGTGTGATGCCGCATTATATTTATTCATTTTCATTATCCTCTGATGGTTTAATATTCAAGAAAAACAATCAGAGCATATTTTTACAACAAAGCAATTTGGCTATACTCGAAGGAGCATCCATTAAGATTCCTTAGTCTCTATTACTTCCCCGATTGGTTAAGATTTTATTTGGCATTTGTTTGGATTTTTATATTTTTGGAATGTTCCCTCACATTGCATAGAGCCCTATTGTGATTGGAAAACACTTAAATTTAGAGCCTTTAAAGCTTGTTTCTCTCTTGGGCCTTCTTTGATCTTCCTTTCACGCTCAGTGTAAACCGGGTTGAATTTTAGTATCGAACCCTTCACGTTTAAAAATTAATAATCGCTGTCGGATTCAGGATGGCAAGGCCTCTCGAGCTAGCATATTTTACTTTCGACGTAGGACATGATGGCATCGAAATTCACGAGCTTCAGCTCATACTTTTGGTGGTGGCTCCGGCACTGCTCAGATGACCTCGATTTGATGAAATAAGACATTTATTTAAAGATTTTTTAACTTCTTCTTAACTCCTTCTCCTCAAATACACTTCTCTTGGTCTTCATAAATTACAAGAAGAGCTGCTCTTCCCCTGCAGTCCAAGAGCCGTGGCTTTGAGACTTCGGTAATTTTTTCTTTTTGGACCTTTGCGATTTTCTCTTCCCTTTGCGAAGGCAATAACTCTAATTATCATCAGCAGACAGATATTCTGATATTTGAAAATCCGAATTACCGCTTTCCTTCATGGTTTGAATTTCAAACCTCAACATATTATATTATACTTTCAAACTCCACTTATAAGTCGTGCAACAGGATAATCGAATATAAGAAAATCAAATATCAAAGCATCGGAGGTCGAACTCAAATAATAGCACATATCATTTAATTTATTTTCACTAAAAATAATAAGATGCTCTTTCTTCTTATTCCAAGCGAAAAAACTCACGTCGAGGGTTTTAATGATGGGCATAAATTGTTACTATTTTCCTAAATTTGTCTGACAAACTTTACATCCTTATTATAAGACCGAAAAAAAGGAAATAATAATTAAAACTTCTCCTCAATTCCCAGCATTGGTTTTGGTTGTGGAGTCAATTGCTTGCAAATAATTAGGAATAGACGAAATATTATTTTTGGTCAATTAAAATTCCACGCTTATTTAAATAATAATCAAAACCTGAAGAATTATTCTCCATGAGCATTTAATCCACCAAATTGAAGCAAGTAGGCGCTCAATGTCAAGAATCAAGAGATTGATGTGGTAATACATTTCAATTCAGTCGGATATCGTAATTTTGACTGCATGGATATCATCATTGACTCAGTTCTCGGCAGAACAATGAAAATGGGAATCGAGCAAATCAGATTAGACTATACAAAAACATTAAACTTCCTGGTTGCAATGATGGCGAGAAGAACACATGAAAATAAAAAGCAAATGTACCAATAACAATACAAACAGATAGCACTTTCATTTCGCATGATATAATATACGGCTTCAACTGTGAATACTGCCTGAAAATTTGATATCCCCTATTTCAGTTTCAGTATGCGCTATTTTTATAAGGCGCTTTATTTAAAACAGTTTTAAATTACTATTATTTCAAATCGAGTAAGTTTATTTATAAGGAGAAAGTGCACTTAACATTACTATTATTTATGTAGATCTGTATATCTGAATATCTGGGAATTCTTCAAATATTTAAATATCCAACTCTCAAATATAAGGTCCTTTCCTAGGATCATAGGCTGATTGTTGTACTGGCCTTGAGAAATGATAACATCTAAATGGCTGTCAGGGAAGCATTGCATGAAATCAAAGCATTCGGTAAAGTAAATTTCAATTGATTTTACTTTATGAGGGTGTTTGTATCTGTTTAATTTTATGATAGTTCGCTCCAATTTTTGGATTTTGCAATAGTTTGTTTGCTTTTATTAAATAATAAACATTCAAACTGCAGTACATTTATAAAATATACAAACATAAAATGAAACAAAGTCAGCCCACAAATAATCACAAAGAACCGCAAAGATGCGCCTGAGGCATTTCATGTAGAATATTCGGATCATCCTCAGATATTTGAGTGTTTGAGAAGGGCTATCGATTCATCATCTCAGTTATAAAACGGTTTCATCAAAAAGAAGTTCTTATGATCCAAGTCAGCATCCATCGACTAAATTTACATATAAGAGCGCCAACCTGGAAAGCAGGCAAGCAATTTTGTCTAAAGCCTACATTGCAAAAGCAAAGCCATCAAAGATAAAATACGAGTACATCAAAAGCAGGTGCAAATCAATCTTTAATTCATCTGCTGCAACATTCTCTAATGATAAAATATTGTTATGGGAAACTACATACAAATCTGAATTCCTAACTGAGACCTGAGAGATAAGCTAAATTTATGCAAGTAAATAGAAAAAAAATAGTGCGAAAATAAAGAATGTTCAAATAAAACTAAGATAAAGTTAATGTAGAAAACTGCGAAAATATAATATAGTGAAAGCCTGGGATAAAACCTGCAGACCAGGATGACTAGATTACAAGGTGAATGACCCAAAGATGGAGCACTATCCGCAAACACTGATGATAATTTAAGAGTTCTAGGAGAAAAAAATAATATTTGACATCGGCACTTTATACTGAGGAAATTAATCAGGAATTGCATGTTTTTTATGAAATTAAATTAAATGAATGCCTTGAGCTTCATTTTTGCATCTTTAATACTCAGGAGATGTGATGATAATAAAATAAAGATAAAAACTCGATGGTTTATGGCTTTAATTTTTTATTCATCAAACAAGATCGACTGCATAATATAATGATTTCTATTTCAAATTTGTATAATATATTCTGTGATTCAATGAGTCGAGGAAATGTTTTCAAACTTTCCAGCAACCAGGTCCTCGGGGGGAACACCGACTATGGTAACGCGGGCATTGATGATATCAAGCAGTCCCTCAAACTGCTTAAGGAAAAAAAGAAGCAAACCACTTAAACTTCGAACTATGGCTATAGTGCAGCCTCGAACCAGGCCCCAGCTAAAAGTAAGCATACTTATCAAACAGATTACACCTCGACGAACAACTAATTTAAATACGATACCCTTGCGAAAAACCATCTGCCGAACAGCCAAAAAGATTTCAGAAGCATGGACTATAAGGGTAACAGCTACAGCAACGGGGAGAGAAATGATGATTATACGAATCAAAAATACAGGGAGGAAAGGGACTACGGTTATGGTAATAAGGCGCCATCATATTCACAGCAGGGCAACACAAGAAACTCAAGAAATGCAACTGATGATTATCAAAAGTATCCCCCACAACAGGCCAAAAATTCGTATGAACCAAAAAACTCTTATGAATCCAAAAACTCTTATTAACCTAAGAATTCGTACGAACCAAAGAACTCTTATTAACCTAAGAATTCCTATTAACCCAAAAACTCTTATGAACCTAAAAAATCATATGACCATAAAAATTCCTATGAACCTAAAAATTCATACTAATCTAAAATTTCAAGTGAACAGAAAAATTCATATTAGCCTTACAGCTCTTATGAACCAAAGATTAACAAAGGACAAAAAAGTAACATAAACTCTAAAAACAGTTACGGGCCAAAAATCGTAGAGAACTCCAAAGCTGCACACGAAAGCTCAAATAATAACTACCAAAATGCGCATTACAACGATAAATAGTAGCGAAGCATCAAAGAAGTCAACCGCGAAAATCAAATCGACATTATTGAGTATGATCCCTCGGAACTCCGATAATGTAAAATGGGCTGTGGCCGCAAATTTAACCCAGATAGCATCAAGAAGCATGAAAACAACTGCAAAAAGGTCTTCCAGAAGAAGAGGAAAGAGTTCAATGCTCAGGAGCACAGGATCATCGACAATACACAGAAAAAATTAATGAAAAAAGGGGAAGTCATTGAAAAGAAAGTGCAACAACAGAAACAGAATGAGAAGCTGCCCAAATGGAAGGCGTAATCTCTGGCTTTCAGGGCTGCCCTCAAGGTAAATCAGGGCGGTCAAATGTCTCAAAAAGACCAAAACGCACTGAAAGAAGCAGAGGACCAATCAAGAGTGCAATGCAAGTTCTGTGGCAGAAAGTTCAACGATCAAACCCTCGCGAGACACATCAAATTCTGTGAAGAACAGTCCAAAAAAAACGTAATGAAAAAAAAGAAGTGAAACTCCCTCAATTTGATTTAATACCTTAATAAGATAAATAGCAACTGTCGCCAAATTGCAAGTAAATATAACTGAATTATTGAATTATATTAATTGAATAAGAAGAAATGGCATAAAACTTCAGCCCCTTAAAAAAATAAAACTATATTCATTGTAAATATCAATAATCATAAGTTTGGAAAGCTGAATGGGCATAAAAATAGAATTCTAGTTCGATGTTTCATGAGTTTTCGAGAGCGAAACTGTGGTAGTAGGAGATTTGATATTTTTGGAAGAATTGAAGTAAATTTAGAAAATTGGAGAGCTATATAATAATAATTATATTGCAGAGAAGTTTAGTATGTAGTCAGAGTTCCAAGATGAGTCCGAACTATCCGCATAAAAAACAGGTACTTACATTCAAACATTATTTGCTTCCCCATCTTATTCATTATTTTAGAACTAGCCGACATGTAATTCTTTGAAACATCCACCCACATCCGAGCATCGACAGCTCCATCGCGACCCCTGACGGAGCTCTAATAATTCAAACTATCCAAACAGTTCTCACAGCTTGAGCAAACTGTGGTCTGCTCCAACCAGCTCATCCACAAAAGCTTCGACAAGTTTGAGCTTGAGAATGATGAAGGACAAAGCATTTGCCAAAAGTTTTTCCAGCATATCGAATCATTATGCAAGGTTCGATTATTGATTATTTAGATCTACAACGTTATCACCGCGGATCGAAGTTATCGCACTAAATTTTCGCAAGCTTACAAAGTGCTCTACAAGGAAGGATAGTTGTCATACTTAACTGAGATACTGGACAGCGCCCAAGAAGGTTTTCCCTATTTGTGGGTTAACGGCGAGAAGTACTCATTCTCCCATGATGTGCTTGATCATGGCAATAAGCTGATGATATAGTTTTTCAAGCTGTAGCACTGCTTGAGAGATCTCTACGGCAAGATCACACAATAGCCCGCCAGTATAAATATAGTCATCGTAATCGATGAAATTCGCGATAACCTGGTCGATTTTGACAGCAGTTGGAGCACCTATGAAAGGGTGTATGTCATGGAACTCATGGAAATAGAGGTCAAGGCGAGAAGTTTGATCGCTAAAGCCATCGAAATGGAAAAATGCCTCACTTCTGTCTAAATCAGGTAAAAAATGAAAGGAAAAATACTTATAAACTGCTAAGACTACTTAATGACCCGAAGCAAGCTCTGTTAGCTCATCTCCCAAATCAACATCGTAGCTAATTACATTTCTAAGTCCAGAGACGACTTAGATCATTCTATCTTATGCGAAACAGAGGGTATTCTGAGAAGAGTAACTCGTGAGCAGTCTAAAGCAGTGAGGATACTTGCTGAAAAGATAAGAAGTTCTTTCTCAACTTTAAGAAACTTACTCAGAAAATATGACTTAAACATAGAAATGGTGGATCCCCAATTGCGAAATAACTCTGATCTAGTTGACGCTCTGGTGGAGTACGAGAGGTCATGGGAAAGAGGATAGAGTTATTTCTGCGATGTGGAGAAGAAAAGGTACTTGCTACATTTTTCAGGGGCGATCGAAGGAATGGCCTAAAAATATCCATGCTTCAAGAGCATGATAGACAGTTATGATGCTGATATTTTTTTAATTGTACCAGGCCTTTTAATTCTGAAGTCTTTGGATAAGGACGATAAACATCTCTGCAAGTATTTCCTGCCTGAACTAAACAAAATAGGGACCAAGACATTCCGATTGTACTTTGAGCTGGAGAAGCAGTTTGAGGAGTGGAAAAAACTAAACTCCGAGCACTACAACTACTATAACATTCTGGAGAAGCAACTGATCGGAATCGACCTTTCCAAACAAGAATAGGAAAAATACTCCACAGGAAAGGAACTGGGGGAGAAGATCATCTCGAAGATCAAGAACCTAGGGAGCGAACTGCATAGATTCAAC
This sequence comes from Brachycentrus maculatus, assembly GCF_059751285.1. Taxonomy (NCBI): domain Eukaryota; kingdom Metazoa; phylum Arthropoda; class Insecta; order Trichoptera; family Brachycentridae; genus Brachycentrus; species Brachycentrus maculatus. Next base: position 17,067 of record NW_028282732.1, read on the forward strand.
CCGACCGAGTGGAACTCATTCATGGAAGTCTGTATGGCAGGAGTAGTCGAATGAAATCTTACAACTAAATGCATTTATATAAATATTACTCATCAAGCTCTCTATTAACATATAACAAATTCGTTTGATTCATTTATAGACTTTCTGCAAACAGAACTTTCTCCAAAGAGTACCAATGCAGCCTTGCCAATAAATACCAATAAACATTAAATCGAAATTATGGCTATAGCATGATAATTTTATTATAAGTAAATGTACAATATATACAAATATCAAGAGGATGTCAAGATGCAGGAAGGTATGAGGCGACAAGATGAAAACTATACCAAATGGTTACTTCGCCACGAATGTATTTCCCCATTTATTGCGAAGAAATGAAAGCAGATGCGACATCAAAGATAAAGCAGAAAGCGTAGCAGTTTATTTCGTCGGTAAATGTTATTTTATTGCAGCAATTGATTAGTCCATTGCCAATCGAAGACGATCATTATAAGACCTGGAGGTATAATAAGCAATTTCGGGATATCGAAGACAAAAACAAGTTTGTGGGGTTCAAGGCCTTTAGGCACAAGCCGAACTACGATGTGGATAAATATTTTACGGAAAGGGAGAGAAAATAAATTCAATACTTGGCCTAAAAATCGCAATAGCTCATCAAAAGCCAGAAGATTCCTGAATAGCTAAGAAGCCGAAGTCTGAGATCTCAGGGTCCTCTCAACCCGAAGCACTACTTTAGACCTAAGAAGTCCGATCACGAGTATTTCCAGCCCCGAATGAGATACACCAACATCACCGATAAGGAGAGACATCTATAAAATTCCATAACCTACGACGACAAGCTCTCCAAAGTCTACGAGTACTTCCTGAGTTATTTAGGAACTTCAGCATGACCAAGTCGAAAATTGGCAAACCCAAAGTATCCCCAAATAAAAGTATCACGAGATGTCCTGGGCTAGATATGGTTGAATCCACTTATTCGGATGTCGGCAAAAACGAACGATACCACTTCGAGGCTCTAAACTAATAAGAAAGCTTGATATAGAAACGTATGAGTGCATCTAAAACAGGGAACTCTTGGATGCCTAGAGAGCAGGATAACCCCAAGAAGACATACTTCAAGACTGCTAAAACTCTGGCACTTCATGGTAACCCTATCGCGAAAACAGTCATGATCCAGACTCAATACGATAGAAGTAAAGACCTTCTAAACCTGAATAAAAACAGCGACAATTAGAATTTTGTGAAGAGGCCGATTCTGTGACGATGTTAAATTTAATAATTTTATAGTTTCTTATAACAAATATTTCAAGGATTTTATCATAACATAGGACTGATGACTTAATTTTATGATGACGGAGGCAACCCTGCAAAGAATAAACAGAATATCCAAATTGAACATTATGAACAATACGAACATTATAAGCAATTTAAATAATATTAAATTATTAAACTAGCATACAGACATCGCATGTAAAGTGAAAACTACGAAGCGAAGGCACACTAAATTTACACAAAGAACCAACCGCTATTATCATAGAATAAAAACTACGAGTTTAGTCAGAAAATAAAGCTTATTGCTCACAGAAAAATCCAAACCAAAAGAAACTAATAAGCTGAGATCATTCTGTTAGTCGCCATTGAAAATTTATTCCAAATTGACAACATTGAAGCCAACATCTGCGATGAGTTGCTTCAGCAGCTGATTGATCTCTACAAGACCAACCCAGAGTTCTTGACTGAAAATAAACAAAGTATGATCTATATTAAATCAAGAGCGACTGCTTGAGGCTATTCATCAGAGATAAGTCACCCACAAAGAAATATCGGAATTGACCAAACTCATACGAAGTATCGCCAAGTCGGGAAGTCTCCGAATCATCGAAAATTAAATTGTGAGCTTTCGTGTGAAGAGCAAGGAGTTTGCCACCGTCGAAAAGATAGTCTCTGGATTCTAACAGGAAGCTGCCGTCAACTTCGTGAAATAATGGGTCAACCACCCAGCAGTCACGCAATAAGAAAAGGCTGCCATCTGGGCAAGAATGATCCTCAGGTAAATATTGTGATATTGCAGTCGTGGGGTTATTTTCAGTTTCGAAGAGGCGAAGCAATTCTTGAAAGAAGTACCCTAGAAATAGTTCGACACCCCGTATATTAACTTTGCCAAGCTTTTGCTCCAGACTGCGCAGATCAAGTCTCATTAAGCTTTCACTCTTCTTGAGAATTCCTACGCCTAATTTTTAGAGGCTGATTACATATTTAAAGGATTGTGTACCTCCTACGGAATGAAATACTTCAACAAAAAGGCTGAAAGCAAAGGTCTTATGAGTCTATTGAGCTGAAAGAGTGATTAATCTAAATAGGACTGATCATATCATAGCATATTGTATCATATTGTATCATATTCTCTTGATTGTTGCTTGAATAAAGATTGTTTAGAACAGTTCTTAATCTCATAATTTAAAATTTAAAGAGTTTAAATTTAAAGATTTTCGAAACAAATTACCTATCTCTTTCATTACATGAGAAGAATCTTCCTTTCTTCAGCACAAACTTAAATTAAATGGATCTTCCATTCAGCCAGCAATATACATAATAAATTGAAATAAACAAATTAAAATTGAATAATATATACAATGAGCTCCAAGTGAAATTATTGGGGTTGGGGTTGGGGTTGGGGTTGGGGTTGGGGTTGGGGTTGGGGTTGGGGTTGGGGTTGGGGTTGGGTTGGGGTTGGGGTTGGGA
>NW_028282733.1:0-17993 GCF_059751285.1 Brachycentrus maculatus
TCCCAACCCCAACCCCAACCCCAACCCCAACCCCAACCCCAACCCCAACCCCAACCCCAACCCCAACCCCAACCCCAACCCCTGCAGGTCTGAGCCATTGTTGATGATGTTAATATAGTTAATATACTATTCAATCGATATCTTGCCATCTTCGTCGGCGTCAATCAGGCGAAAAATTCGACTTATAAACGAATCCTACCTTCCCAGCAAGCCTAGAGACTCCCGAAATTCCGGATAATCGATATATTCACCGCCATTCGCAATATTCTTGAACTGAGCCCGTACCTTTTATTACTATTCAATATTCATGATGAATCCCACATCTTCCTCGTCTTCCGTCCGCCCCTGTTTCGAATGCAGCAGCTCGAGGAATTTCTGGTTTAAAATTTCAGACTATTCGATGTCTTATTACAGAGACTGGGAGCGATTAACTTTATTTGCAGAATTCATGCGATATTATTTGTTATTAAATCGCATCTCGATTATACTCAAGGAGCATATTATGAACCAAAGGCAAAAATATATATATATACATACATGTCTGAATATATATATAGATATGCTCATATTACTCTAAATTTAAATTAATCACCATGGGGAATATTTGCCAATGGCTTTGTCCAGAACGGAAGAAGCCTGCATATCCTTATGACGTGCATGAGGAGACATTTTAAATCGACTAGCAAGGCAGAGATATCGGTTCATCATCTCCCAACTTAGAAGAAATCGAAGCTAAACCCTATCATCAAGTTTAGTCAAACTAGGTTTTCGACTCAATTCCTGATGAAGATTAGGACGGAAAATTCACTGAAAGCAAACAGATTTAAGAGAAAAAATTCCTCCAGCACAAAAATCAAATCATAGAGGAAGAAAGAGCATAACAATAATAGCTAGAAGTAGTTTCAGAAAATTTTGCAGCATAGCCGACCAAAACAATAGAATAACAGAAACCTGAACCCAGCGCATAGTAAATACAGCCATAGCCAATTGTATAAGAGAAAAAGAAGCCCGTGTATAACATTTTACAGCCAAAAAAGAAAATCATAAAAAAAGAATTCAACCCATCTGATTTCAAATTCGAGAATTAAACTGGGCAGTTCAAAGTAAAGAAAATTGGATCATTAGAGAAGCAACAGTTCAACATCGATAACTGCAAGGACTCACAATATTTCATATTCGATATTACAGCGAACCTCTATATTGATGACTCTGAAAACTGCATAATTTATCTGGCCCCATGTGAGAGCACTGTTTTTGTGAGAAATTGCAAGAATATGGTTGTTATTGGAGCCACAAGCCAATTCAGAACTGTTTAATGCCATAATTGCCATTTTTCATTGTATTGCAAGAGCCAGCCTGTGATCGAAAGTTCGTCATCGATTTTCTTTTCTAGTTTGACTTGCCCGGGCTATCCACAACTGTCAAAGCAATTCGAAGAGGCTAAGTTGTCATGCTGGAACAATAATTGGAGTTTAATTCATAATTTCACCCCGAAAGCAGATTAAAAGCATCATAAACTTAGTGAGAAACTCGAATGCCTGAATGAAATAGATTGGAATAGAGCCTTGGAATAAGCAGGTTTAGAGCAGGCCAGCGATCAACAAAATGTAGTTCCTTTGATTTATGGTGCATTGCCAGCTCCAGAGAATAAAGCCTTAGCTGTGCTTGTTTTTAATGTACTCCTCTCTTCCAATGACGATCAGATTTTGCAATGGGTAATCGAGAACAAATTGATAATTCTGAAAGCCCATAAAAATGTTTTTTCTGATCATGAAAAAGAGAAGATAGTGGTATTGCAGATCGCCTACAGCATAGACTAAGAACTTGATTTAAGTGGAGTGCCTAATACAACTCTCATTACATAAAAAGCATAATTGGAAGAAGCTGCTGCCAAATATTTCATTAGCTTCGGGGACTAACGGGAAAAGAAGTGATTGCTTAATCTTGGAATTAAAAGTCTATATTATTTTGAAATCGATGATACGCATCATACAAATAAATATGTTATGATAAACATTTATACATTTGAGTAATTACAGCTTCTTATTTATTGATTACAGTCTGAGAGGAGGAGTCTTTTATCGAAATAAGCCTCTCCTACTTTTAAATCACAGATGAAGCAGTTCCCGATATCTATTCTTCCTTGAAACATGAGTGGACATCAAAAAAGATGAGATATCGTATCAAAATATTGGATTTTTGCCATGGTGTCATTACTTGCGATTTAAATATTATTGATAATTCTATAAATAGCAGATCGCATAAATAAACGGCGCATGAACAAAGAAAAACTAATCGGTCTCATCATAAAGAAATAGACATACAAAGAGACCAAAATAATTCAGGCAGATATCGCCAAAAAGAAAGAGTATCATTGCGATTATAGTATAGATAAGCAGTCAATGTGTCGATTTCGGCAATATTCTACATTTTTAAATAGTAGTACAACGCCGAGGGGAAGCTCTATGCCGTGAGAGTATCTAGCCTATTATATTTAGTATTTGAAAGACTGCTTTGAAAAAGGTAATGAGAGCTTCATTTCAAAGACATAGGAAAAACTGTTGCCAATGCTGGTGAAGTTCGTGGAAGATTCAGAAAGTGAGGAGAAGATGCTTAAGTATGGAGGCTCATACACCAAAAGCAATGACCTCGAGAAGTTTAAGTCTTTGGTGACAAGCTTTTTCATTATGTCCAGAGAGTGCATCTAAACCTGGGCCAACTGGATTTCTGATCCCAATCGCGGGTTCAACAAAGCCAGAAAAGACATTGTCGAAAAGTACGGGCCATATAAGACTGTCCCATTCCAGTATTTTCGAGATTAAAACTCAAAGACCTTTCGGTAAAACTATCAAAGGAATGGAGGCAAACTAACAGCTCCTAACAAGCCACTTGAAAGTATCGATGCTAATTCCAAATCATCCCAGCCCCAAAAAGCACAACAATTGGAGCCCCAGCAACAGATGAAACCAGATAGCCATCTCAACAAAAGCGGCCCGAGTGGTAAAAAAGAAAACAGCAGAATAGAGTAGGCGTTCCAGAAGGCTCCAAACAGCATAAAGCCGAGTAAGGCTGGAGTAGTGATTACGAGGACAATCGAGAAGACTCGTAAAAATTTGCCTAATATCAACTCCCAAGAACTCGATTAGCTCGAGAAACAGTTCAATGCAGCGCTGAACTAATACATCGAAGAAACCGAGTAATTCGATGAAAAATTTATTGACGCCAGCATACAGGAATTTGAAGATATGAAGACTTAGTTTCAGCTCAATCTGCTCAAGACTAATAATGCTCCACCGAGCAAACATGGGAGCACTCTCAAGCCTACCTCCGAAAAATCGTATCACAGCAAAGAGCAAGAAGAAGAAAGAGTCGACTTTTCAGCATCTAGCGGCTCTGACTACGATGAATCTCCCTTGGTCAAAAAGGGGCAGCAAAAAGAAAAACACAATGGCCATGTGGATACGCTGGAAATAGACAAACCTCCTATTAAAAAGATGGTTAAAAAGATAGGGAAAACTCCGAATTAGGGCATAATTGAAAAAATGCCCGAGAACTCAGTAAAGGCAGGCAAATTTTCGAGCCAAGGGAGCTAATTGCAAAAAGAACAGAGGATATAATTTATCAATTCCTTCGTAAATACCAGCAAAGACACCCAGAAGAATCACAACCTGGCCGAAATCGTAGACGATGTCTTTCAAACGCGACAGAGCCCTCAAGCTGCGAGCAAACTCATGATGCTCGAAAGGTAGATTGATATCCTCGAACAATAATAGAAAAGATTGACAGGAGAGTTATATAACAACAAAGGCTCATCAGGGCTGAGCCAAATCAAACAATAGCTCATGAGGGAAAAGACAGAGAAGAGTTTATTGCATCAAGAAGTCAATTAGCTAAAGAATTAACTACGAAGAATGAAACTAATAACGGAAAATGCTAATCACTATAACGTTAACTCGGGTAATGTGAATCAAAGCATTTATAAAGCCCCCACAAGCCACCAGATAAAGAAGACGCTCAATATTGTAGTGCCTTAAAATGAAGAATAATTCGAAAAAGATAAAATGAGCAGCTTACCGTCAGTTTCTGTGGTGGGCCAAGAGCAACCTTACTCCCCCCGCATTGACCTAGACTATATTTAAAACAAAACGCATTACTCCAACATCAGGTCTTGGCTCTCAGAAGATAATGTCGAAAGGTTCAAACTCTGTGCGCTAGGCCTGAGTTAATTATTTTACCTCGACTAAAATGTATCCATATACCAAATCTGCAATCTTTTTTCCTAGAATCGTTCGGATTATCTCAAAATGACATATATTTTTAAGTTCATCCGCTCACAAAATGCAACTCCAAAAGTAGTGTACAAAAATACCCCTGAAATAGACCTATGGACGAAGCCAGTTCAGGGTAAATTCGAAACTTACACCCAATAAATTGTGGGCAGGCTTTGCTCAATTCCTGTAAAGATAATTAAGGCTTCAGTTGAGGCTGATGGGAGTTTGGGTACAAAGAACAGCGTCAACATCACCTATTTGCTTCCTTTCGTCTACTTCAATTATCTAAAAACTAACTAATTTAGCAGCGCATAGTTCGAAGAAATTTTCGCGAGCAAGTACGAGAATATCATAAAATCAAAAGTCTTCTTTTTAGTAATTATCGTAATAATATGCAGAATAGCAACATTGTAGATGCACCAAAACAGTATGCCAAAATCTTTGCTCACTCCTGCTTCAGGAATGGCTCCTTAGAGATCTGCTTCGAGGAATAATCACATGAAAGAGTCTTCATGACCCAAATATAGTTCCTCAAAAACCAGAAAGCTGTGATTCGAGTAAAAATACAATAAACTTAGATTTTGCCGATACCGATGACCGGCTCAATGGCCACCAAAGCTAAATAGCTACTTCATAACCTCTTATTCTTAATCGGGGAATGATTGCTGCATATGTTTCAATTATAATAGAGAAAGATTTCCTGGTTGGATCAGCCTGCAAATTAATCCCAGAGTTATATAATTAGCTATAATGAATAACCCTCAATGCTGTGAATGTCGTTCCAAAAATGGAAGGGTATTCTTCTGGTACTACTGTTGCACCCCACAGAGGCTATATTGCACGATTTGCAGATTAATAAAATGCTCGGACTGCAAGCTCACGAATAACAAAAAATAATATAAAAAGGTAAACTGTCGGAATTGCTTTAAGTTTACGTGGGAGGAAGAGGCTTTTTTGAATTATCAAAATGTGATTTCTGATGATTATTACTGCCGAAAGTGTATCGAGAGTGCGTACAAAAAAAATATAAATGCAAAAATGCTGTCACTTTCCTATTCTAGCTCAGCAATAGTTGAAGTAACTGAAATATAGGCTTATTTACTAAATTTTTGTGGAGAATGTTAAGCAAAGATATACACCAAACTGGAAGAGACATTTAAAGATAGACAAAAATAGCGATATATTTGTAAAAAATGTGAAAGGGATAATCAAAATAGGGAAAAGGAAGTATGCGCATTATGTGGTGCTGAAATTATGAATCAAATAAATGAAATACCTGCATTGTGCAGCACATGCTTTAATGACTCTATTGAATCGTAAAGGATGCATTGTTAAGTCTAAAAAGTTGGAAAATCATAAAGTCGAAATTAAATGCAGAATCGAAATTCAATACAAAATCAAGAATAAAGTGGAGAAAGTTATTTTTTAAGATCTAACTAATGTAAATTAAACAGTTCCTTGTCATAACCTTCGTCTTTTCAATTAAAATATTCACCATAATAGAATTTGATTCCTATTTCAGGAGAAGGGCATACAAATTTAAGCCCCATGCCTGATACCAAAACACTAAAAGAGAGAAATAATTCATAGAAATTATTATAAAATGTTAGTATTGTATTGATTTCGAGCAAGGATTTGTTTCAATAATGTCAGAGATGTGGGTATGAGTTAAAGAAATGCTATACTATTGAGTACAAAGATAATTTAGTCTGCAGAGGATGCTTTTCCCTTGAAAAAAATAAGGATAAATACTGTTAATAGAAAAAATAGGTCATTCCAAAAAAATATATTGTGGAGTCCAAAACCCGACATTTTACAATAGAAAAAGCTAAGAAGTAATTGCCGACTATTGGTGTTAAACAATAATAAAACAAGCCATTGGCCTTATCATCAAAAGCATTGTCAGGAATTGGAGGCTTTTCTCCCTAAAAAAGCCTGGCAAAGCCACAAATTCCCACAACGACGACTGCTAATACTGGTATAACTAAAATTAGATGTAAAATCTGCCTAAAGCCGGTTCCCTTTCAGACTGATACGCATTGCCAATAATGCCAAGAGATGATTAACATTCGTCGGAGGAAATTGGGAAATTGAGATATGTCATGAAATATGATAGCTGTGTGATATTATTTCTATATTTATCTAAATTTGCTCTTTAATATACAGGCAGCCACAGACATGTTCTTTGACAACCTGAACACGATGCTCATGAAGCAGAATTTGACAGAATACATCCCCCACATCATTAATCAGATGAAAAAAAATCCCACCTACAAGCCTGAACCCAGAGTGGTGCAAGTGTTGGGCTATGATCAGATTAGCGATGGCATTACAAACTTTCAATGCATCTTCAAAAAGTAATCGAAAAGGGGAAGCTATTTGCGTTTAATTTAATGGGAGCTAGATCTGACCACCTTCCAACTCATCATAAATTAGTATCAATATCTTGGCGGGGAAGGATACACTGTCAAATCCGGGAAGGCTTGCGATATCGAAAAGTTGAAGTATATTCACAACTCCACAATTATCACATCCGATTTTGTTGTCCTGCATGCCCCCGATCTCAAAATTGAGATCGTCAAGCTTTACTAATTCATGGAGGAAGCTCCCCAAAATTCGAGGCTTGGTGCAACAAAGCTTAAATTCATGGATGAAAAGCCAACTTGATACCTGATTGCTATTCACTGTCCATGCCTCGTGAGATACAGTATTTATCGAGTGGAAGTATGTGTATATTAATTGAAATGATATAATGAGTTATCATTATGCCAAAGGGGAATCTTCGAGCCTGATGCCGAAGTTCGATTATGAGATTAAATCCTCTTCGGAATCTTCTTCTATTTATAGATTGTTTTTTAAGTCACTTGGCTTCAAAATGTAGAACCCTGTGTTCTTGGATTATTTGTTTTTGCCCCCAAATATCAGGATATATTCGTTGTTGATGGAAGTGGCAGCGTGGAAGGCTCGATGAACGCGGTCACTATCGAAATTTAGGCATTTCGTAATTGGTTGGACCCTGAATTAATTAAAAATTACCATTCTTTTGTCTACGGATTGAACACCGAAACATCGCCCAAGAGCTCTTCATTTGGGCCTTTGCCTCCGAAGACCACCAGGTAGTTTTGAAGATTTGTGCAGCTATGCCCATATCGAGCTATGGGGGGCTTTCCTTTTGTCTCAATTAACGACCATTTCAAATTGGACACTTATTCCAGATTTATCATCCATAAATCGTTATAAATTGCTGGATATTTGCCATTTTTTACGCCTCCGAAGATATACATTTGCGAGTAGATGAGTGCCGCTGTGTGCGAAGACCGAGGACCTGGAAAAGGGCCTGTGACTTTGAGTTTATCCTTTTAGATCCATCTCATACTCTCGATATCGAGCACCTCGATTTCGTTGAAAGTTTCCTCAAATTCAAAATCACTGGAGCAAGAATACCCACCAAAGAAGACCAAAAGCATCTAATAGAGGACGCAGCTTTGCCTTTCTCGTTTCGGTGGAAAAGTTCCATCTATTTTAGATTCTCCCATCCAGTAGTCTCCGTTTGTGTTAAAAGTATTGTAATCTTCGAGAATTTCCTGATTGTGACCTCCATAAAGGATCATTTTATTGCCATAGTTGGCCGTGAAATGAAAAGCTCTTTGTGCGGGCAAGATTTCCTCCACTTGTATTTGATTCAATTTATGAAGGCTGGCTTTAGTCATTCGGTCAGTAAAACTTCCCCAGGTTTTGCCTAAATTTTATTATTGTTACCTCCTGAAATATATACAAAATCTCCAATTTGGCACATCGATAGACCTTCTGTGTTCTTTTTGTAGGGCATATAATCATTGTCCACAATAATCTTATGAATTTCAAAGCTCCTGCATGTTGCCGAATAAGTATGGAAATGCTTGATAGATTTCCACCCAGTTGGAGTGCTGAGTCCCTCCGCACAAATCATAATTCTATTGTTGAGTCCTCCAAACTGGTTTGGGACAGTTGGATATTTCTCATCAATCATATAGTCTTGACCAATTTTGAACTTGAACTCGTAGGAATGGTTGGGGACAAGTTGAATGTAAACTTGACTGTATAAAAAAGGGATTACTTTTATTAGGTTCCTTTTAAATTGTTGAACACCTTTGTCATTTTTAGCGGTTTTGCCCAATTGTCCCATGACCCAATTACATAAAGCAAAGAAGATTGAATGTTCGATGTTATTTTGGTGTCTTGGGTTGGGATGTATTCGATGAGAGCTTTTCTGGGTAGCACTTCGACGTAGTTATTTAAGGACCCGAAAGAATTGAGGACTGTTGGCGAGTTCTACGAATATCTCCATTCTCCATCGACCACATATTTGTATTCATAATAGCCGACAGGAATATTAATGATGGTTTCAAAGTAGATTTCTCCGATTGAATCATGAGACATCATCAGTTCTTAAATAGTTTGCCACTTGGACCATTCGCCCATAATTTCCACCTTCCTAGGAATCGGCTCATCTAAGCTGGACTTCCAGTAAAAAGTTGTTGGCTAATGAGAGCAGCTCCCAATGTGATGATTACCACAGACAGAACAAAGTGAACTTCTTTACATTATATTGTAATAGTATATATATTAAGGTGCACTCGGCGCATTTAAAATTGCCACAAATTGTAATATCTAACATATTAGAATCATATTGGCTGTAAAACTGCATTTTAGAAATAAGCCGGCTTTCTACCCATTAAATAATTTAATTTACAATGAACCCATTTCATGGACATCGTATAAATAAATAGCATGTTGTTGTATTCTTAGTCGTAGCTCAAATAACACTCCATATATTCTAAAATTTCTGCTGAGTGTGAGTAGACAGGCAACATTAAGCACACCTTATTATACTAGTCTGTAATTATAAAATTTGGCCCATTTTATAATATTATGAGCAGTTGATCTACTAAATGGTAGATCTTATAAATTTTATTGAGCGCTGAGCACTTTCTTAGGCATTTATCTTTTAGTTTATGAATATTTGGTTATTTCTGCTTCTTTTATTAGTGAAGATTGTGCGTTATTTCGATACGATTAAAGTTGTTGCGAAAATGATGCAAAAATGTTGCGAAAATGCTGATAATATGCCCTGAAAGCATTAGCACTAATAAAATTGAGCAGTAGGCATCGAAAAAGTGCCTCCCAACCCCAACCCCAACCCCAACCCCAACCCCAACCCCAACCCCAACCCCAACCCCAATTTCGGAATAAATGAGGAAAGTATAAAATAAAATTTTGATTTCGCGCCTCAATTATTTAATATAATTCTCTTATTCTGATCTAGAAACTCCTGTATGACACGGCGTTTGGATAGGTGCTATTTCTTGAGTGAAGAACAGATTTTCCGGCTCGTCAGTAGCGTTTGGATGCACTAATGCTCGAGATAATGGCGGAGTGTGCCGTAGAGGATTCTTTTGAATTAATTTGGAGTAAGAAGAGTTGAAAATTTTTCCGTAAATGTAGACTTTTCCGTAACGTCCGGGAAAATCTGGCAGATTTCCACCATGCTGCTCTTGCTCATGTACTTCTTTTTGAAGACCATTAGGTATTTCACGAATTGATAGTAAAAGCGAGCCAGTTCTTTTCTGTTTCCCACCAATTTTAGGACCACACCCTCGCTTTTGCTCTTGTTTCCGGCAAAAGAAAGTGCTTGATTTACAATGTTTGATTCCACGTTCTTTGCTGGCCGAAATCGAGTCTTATCTTTCAGAATTCTCTTTTATTTCTTTGCTGGGGTTTTATTTCTGGGCTCATCAATTTTTTGCTTTTCTGGCGTAAAGATTTGGTAGTCAATGGATCTATCAATTTTTGAGTAATCAAAGTTTTCAGCAAAGCCGGGATTAAAACACTGAGGATAATCGATACAGGAGGGGAGAAATCCATTGATATGCTCTTCCGGCTGAAAACCCATATAGGAATAATAAGGGACAGGATAAAACAATAGTGGTTGGGGATAGCTCATGGGGTATTCATAGGATTCAGCATGATCAGATTCCGTAGAAAATGATAGGCCACTGACTGCAAACATTCTTCCTTATTTATTTATCCAGTTTCTTATCACAATTCCTTTAAATCGAAATCGTCAAATCAAGTGTTCTAACACCTTAACTCAGCTACAAAATGGACTATAGCCTTGAAATCAGTGCAAAGCCCAAAGATAAATCTTAAAACTTCGTCTATGAATGCAAAAAAAACTTTTGTCTGACTGCTCATTGATTTAAAAAAATAAAGTGTTTTATATGAATATGTTCTTCTTGGCATATACAATAGAACTTCGAACAGAGGCGAAGAAATAAGAGATTAAGCTTAATAATGTGTTGGGATGGAATAGCAATCATTTTTAATAATTTTGTAGCATAAAATTGCTTGCCTGAATAAGCGATTCAAAATTTTTATTTAGTTAACAATTTAAGTCGTTGTTGATTATTTTATTAATTTCTACATAGTAACACAATTTCTTATAGCATTCCTGAAACTTAACAGTTTTTTGAATTGTGCAATAGTTTTGAGTAGATTTCTCAAATAAACCTGTCCTACTCATATGGTTCACCACATTACGTTTCATGTTTATTGGTTTGCCTTGCTTGGGCCAAACATGATGATAAAATTCACTTATATGTCATAAGAGGTAAAAATCAGTAGCCTTTTGAGTATGAGTGGCGTGATACAGACTATGGGTCTGTGTCGATGAAATCTTTGGAGATAAAGCCTTTAAATCGACTTGCTTTTCCAATAACTATATTCTTGCCTCCGGATCTCCTGCTTTGGATTAGGTTTTATAGGTGGATACGAGACTTGATTTTATCTTCATGCACCTTTTTTTCTGCTTTGCTATTCAATTTTTAGGATTGAACTCTGCTTTTTCTATTCCTTTTTATTTTAAATTTTTTGGCTTCGCAATGCTCCTCTCCCTATGTGGCACACTTCTGCTCATACCTCTTATTAACCCCGACTTTTGGAAGCTTTTGGATGCTTTCATATCCGATGACTAATTATCCTATTCTTTTGAAACTGGAGTTTCGAATGTAATCGTGATAGAATACTGTTTTGGAAAACTCATCAAGGGAGAGCAGGGCCAGACAAATGCGCGATGTCCCTTCTAATTTAGGAGCCTCTTCGCAATCGCTGTACACACTGATCAACAATTCAGAGAACGCTGGTATTTTCTAAAAAATATATCCCCTTCCCTTCCAGCTCAAATTTTTGTTTAAATTTATTGACCCAGTAACAATAGGTTCCATGCCTTTTACCTAGATCTTCAGAAACTTGCCGATCATAATATCCGAATCGCATGAGAGTTTCACGCTCAAGTTTTCAATTTTGAAACTCACAGTATCTAAGGCAGGGGTCCTACATGATTCGATGAGGGCCTATTAATACCCATCAAATGAATGTTTTTTCTTGGGTAAGTCAAATAGGTTGGTTTAGTTAGGTGCATCTTCTGGGGTAATGTTTGTAATTTTGGGCATAAAGGAGATGGAAACACTGTTGCTGACCAGTCGGCATTATTTGTTCCTCCGATAAGAAATCGGCTAAGTCTTATCATTATTTGTATAAATAAGCTTCAATCTATCTGAACTTAGCCTGGAACTTTCTTTTATATTTATGTTTGCTGTGCTTTGAGAGGGGAGTCTGTCCCCTTATGCATTTTTTGTATCGTTTTCTAAGAACTCGAACTAATTAGATTATTCTGCCGAGATTTCAGTATCACGAATCCGGTTTATTAATGATTTTTATTTCATGTTGAAGTATTTTTTCCGCAACGAAAGTATTTTCCCTGGAGCTCTCTCATTCACCCGAATATTCTTCAGTTTGTCATAAAGCTGGATATTTTCACATGGTTGTTTTGTTTGTGTTGAAACACTCTTACCGACAATTTCATACTCGAGCACTTATGGCACTTCGGACTGCCGAGCGGAAGATGCATTTGAATGCTCGGGATCAATGTCTTATGGAATTATTCTGAGTACTTCCCCAGTTTGAGCACAAAAACTGTTCACATTTTTGAATTTGAACTGCATTTAAGCCCTCGCAGTGCCTTATTCATCATAGAGCATCGCTTTTTATTTGGAGCTATCTTTTCCACTACTGATGCAGCCCCTATAGCATTTCGATCGGTCCTAATCCTGCACGGTCAGCAAAAACATCGGCAAGTTGGGCAACAAAATAGATTTTTTCCATTGATACCCATAGGATTCAGGGCATACTAATTTCGCTATGGATTCTGATTCTCGATCTAAAATGGTGATTTATTTTGGTTTAATTTATCCGTAAAAAGACAAATCGCTTAATTAGAATGTTTTATCTTACAAAGAGTAATCTTTCGAGTATTCTAAAGATGGTTCGCATCTCTTACACCCCTCATATTCCTTTTTAGCGGTGCTCACCACATGCTTTGGTATTTACTTTCCATACTGTTCTCGGTACCATTGCAAAATATCTGGAAAACACTCTGAAGGGTACTTTGGAGTCTACTCTGGTGACTAACCTAGCAGATAATCGCATTCATCTGTAACATCTCCGTCTTCCTCTAAGTATTGGCTATAAATCATTTATTCGGATTGCATATGTGACATTATTTTCTCGACAGATTTGTTGACCTCTTTGATTTGTAAGCTTAAGGCCAATTGCTATGATGGGGAAATCATAAATTTTTACGGATTTGTGGAGCCTTTTTTCGGCATTTCTTTGATGTTGTCGTGCATGTAAGTTTTCGACTATTTCACCGAAGCCTTATTGCAATGTATGTTTTTCGATTTCTCGAATTATTTATTTTATTATGCATTTTATTCATTTTCTAGCGAATTTTGTTGTTATGGCTCCACTCTCTCTTCCGGCCCTCTCTCTTATCTCTCCTAATCTTCTAGCTCTCTCTCCTCCTAATAATCCTCCTAGCTCTCCTCCTAATCAATTTATTCACTATTTCCAGCTGACTTCATGAGATGGTACACAAGCTTACAGACTTATTTTCCTGAGCGTATTGCATACAGACCAATTTCCCTTTCTTAATTATATTTCGTGTTTTAATCAAGAGAAATTGTTTGCGTTGCCCTGATAATTTTATGGCCGTTTGAAGTCTCCACAAAATTGATCACAAGTCTGTCTGAAGAAACGTGAAACTGCCATGGAAACTACTCTTCATAGGAAAAATCTGAAGCACGAATCATCGGACTTGCATACTCTTTATTATTCGGTTATTATCTGATTACGAGCATGAAATCGAATGGGCATTTCGCGCATGTGATGCTCAGGTTTGCGATGGTGAGAATGCGCATATGATTTAATGGCAGCATTCGAGACATTCAGCAATAAACTATTTATGTATTTGCTAAGTATATTAATTGTAATACGGACATATTTCAAGCAGTTGATGAGCAATTTAAGTTAAAGACCGTGCAGTTCCTTTATATTTTAATAGTTTAATTTATCTATGGCATCAAAACAGCCCTTTAAGTTATTCGACTGGAAACAAAAGCTCACTCGGCTGTACTTGCGACTCAATAAGACAATTTCTCACAAGATTTTGGCGAAGTCTCGAAACGCGCTGATTTTAAAATGCAATGATCATTCGACCTTGGCCAATGATGGCTCCTTTATGGATAAACTTCGAGGCCAGCTGAAGAAGACTTGGGAAATCCATGAGCTCGACACAAGCTCCATGTTCGAAGGCGTAAATAATGCTGACTCAAAGGAAATTGAATTAAAGTACGCGAATCGGCAGTATGATGCCATAATCGTCATGCCCAACTCCAATAAAAACTTGAATTCACTCTCCAACATCTAAGACGAGTCATTCCCTACGAATTTAAAGGCCTATAACAAGCTCTTGCTGACTAATCTGTTGGCGTATAGGCTTGCTCACAAATATTTAGCAACTTCTGGGGTCCTGATATTATCCAATAGCGAATCGGATTTCGCAGAGGTAGAAAACAAAATAAAAACTCCACAGCCCCATCTCAAGGCCATTCTCGATGCTCAGGTTAGTTATCTGGGAGTGACTGTAGGAGAAAGAGACTATACAGACCTGAACTCCTGGAGTGTGGTTGCCCTCAGCCAATAGTTTGTGAATGATGATAAAGTGGAAGATTTCGTGGTTGACGCGTATGCGAAGTGGGCAAATGGAGCGAATCTGCCAATGCCAGGAAGCTTTGCGTTGTTTAAGAGTGAAGAATAAGATAAAAAGGGGCCTTTTATTCAATATTTATGAATTATATTTGACCATAAAATATGTTATGCTTTATGACAGAATGAATTAACCAGACTTAATTATTGAATTTGACAGACATCATTTACTTTTGTAATATTCCTTGACCGAGATGCCCGTCACCGTAAATATTTGTTCATGAGTTAGTATTAATTCTTTCATAATCGCGATGCTTGAGTTTGGGTATAAATAAGGACATTATGAGCTTGCCAAAATAATTATATATATCTGGTAATGCTTCATAGAGATTAGGGCTTTTAGGCCAGTGTGAGCAATATGAGTGATTATGGGGTGAAAGACTATATCTTTTCCAATGACTTTTTCAATAAATCAGGTGAAAAAAACCTGCAGTTCGGGAGCAGCACAATTAATGAGTTTGAGCTGAAGTCATCTTATTTTGACCTCTGTCCCCCAAAAAGCACCACCTACTCCAACTATTACCTTCACAGCTTCATCGTGCAAAATGACGGGCAAGAATTTTTTTAGGGGTCATCCGAAAATGCATAATAAAATGTGCAAAATGAAGAGGCCTAAATTGAGCCTGCTCTATCCTCTCCCAAGATTTATCTGAAGGATATCATATCGCTGAAGAGTCGGATGAGCGAGTAGAACCAAACTTCAAATTTGTGTTATGACTCCTTAAAACCAGAAAGTGGCTTTTCGCCAAAAAAAGAGGAAGTTGCATAATTTCAGAAACTGACTGCTCCCAAAATAATAAAAAACGAAACTAAAAATATCCCAAAGAACTACGGCAAGGCTATCATAGCTTTTGTTGAGGAAGAGCGCAGTCTCCTGGAGCCCATAATTTCAGAGCTAGGGTTCACCTATGAGTAAGTGCTTGAGGAGCTGAACCAGAAGAAGAAGGGAATCAACACGATTGCAAACTTGAGAGATCTGTGGATAAATGCAAAATATGGGAAATGCATTCGAATAATCAGCTCTCAATTTCTCAGGAAATACTCCCTACAATATATTTTTAACTCTAGAATCTTGAACTATAAGAGTCATGTGAAATATAGAAAGAGATTGCAATAGGCGGTCGCAGCTCCTGAAAACTTTAGGCACATTAAGTAATATTGATCTATCTTCTATTTCTATTTTATATTTCCATTTCATTCGAATTTATATTGCTTGTGATGAAATAGCATGCAATGCAAATGCATGTAATTTAAATGCCAATAAATGTAATGCATGTATTGCAAATGCATGTATTGCAAATCCATGTATTGTAAATGCATGTATTACAAATAACATGATGAAATAACATCAAACAATCAAATAATCTACACTCAACGGATAAAAGAAGCAACATTCATTCTCCATAGTGCTCGATGAACACTGAGCTTAGGACAGCATGCGAGCTTTATTGCACATCTCTCCATTAATCTCACCCTCCTTGCATGTCCGTAGATGCTATAAAAGCCTTCACTTAAGCAGAAGTTTGTCAGGATGGTGTCTAGTTTTTAAAATTTAGTTCGGCTGTTTTCCTATTGCTCAGCCTTAGATCTCTATTCGTCTTCGTCTAACATGAATTAAATCTATGTTCCATAGTCAGCCTGGGCTTTGGGGACCACTTTCATTTCTGTTTTAATTTGCATTGAATATTCATTACTGATCGAGCAATTAATAAGCCCTTTCTCAGTATCCTTTCGAAAATTGCGACTAGTGTTGATGTTCCAGATAAAATAGCCCCTGAACATCTTTTACTCGCTGATTTTTAGCAGATACCGCACGATGGCCTTCTTTTTCTCCATGGTACTCAGACCCATGTCGACATTGTCCGGATCCTGCTTGGGGTTGGGGTCTGGTATTGGCTGCTGTGGTATCGACTGCTGTGGCATCGACTGCCTTTGATCCAAGACAAACGTTTCTAGTATCAACCTCTGTCGTCTTTCTAAGCTCTTGTTGATAAAATCACGCAATATTTTTCTCTTTGTCGTGATAATTGTGTCGTGCTTGATGTTGGCCATGGCTTTCACTTTTAGGACGAAAATCCTTTGATTCTCCACCATTCTTCGGAAAACTTTCAAATAGTATCTGTCAATAATTTGGCATCTCCTTGAATTCCAGTGGAACTGTTTGAGAATATATCTAACTTTAGCCTTCATTATTGCTTCTAGCTCAATAATGGCAGTTCTTGTCTCGCCAATTGTAGGGCCAAATTACTTCGGGAAGACTGTGACGTGAGTGTTTGTGATAGTGTTAATTTTATTGTTATTTTTTGCAGTGCTAACTCTTTCAGGATTAATATGCGCTAATGCTTTCGTTTATTGAGCCCGTGAGTTGATCATAGTCCTTATAAAAGAAGTCTCTGGCGTGACTTTTGTTTTTCTCATGATATTCTTGAAAACCCACTCCTAATTTCCTTCCTTTCTGTTTCCGAAGGAGGATAGGAATGCCAATCTCTCAAACGCATTTTTGACATTAGAAAATCGACAAAGAGCCATTTTGTTCATGACTCTCCGAATTTGGTTGCGTCTTTTGATGTTTTCCAGCTTATCGGAATAGATGACCATAGGCCGATTTCTTAGATGAGAGCTGCTCGAAATGAATGGCGAAATCGAATTTGAAGCACGGTAAAAGGATTTCTCCCTTGAAGAAACCAAAGAAATCCCATTAGCTGTGTTTTCATCGTCTGACTCAGCTTTGAAGCTATTTTAACTTTTATTCATTGCCATAAATATAAATAGATATATCTAAATAATGAAAATTAAGCTCATCAGATTCTATATAATCATCAGTTGTAAATGGCTCCGTCGTATTTTTTCTTGAACCATTACATAGCTTAATCTTTGCTAATTCTGTGTTTGGCTCCGATTTTGCTCTTGCATCTTCTTCTTAAGGTGACTCTGCTTCCTGGTCGTTTCAGAATGACGTAGAAATCCATGCCGAAGATGCCTGTGAAAGGATCATACTTTATTCCCAAATCGATATGCTCTTGAATACCGAATCCAAAGCACCCTGTGTCCGAGAAGTTTTTCTTCCTGAGTTCTCTATCCTTGACCTTGAGGCCCCTTTCGAGTATTTCATCAGCTTTTTATCCTCGAACGGTCACATGCATTGCAATCTTTTCATTTCTCTTGATCCCGAAGCTCCTGACTGTGTATCGCGCTCGAGATGGGACAGGCTTTTGACCGGTCAAATCCTCTAGGACCTTGCTAGCTTTTGTGAGTTTATCACCAGATTCTCCAACACTGATGTTTAAAACAAGCTTTTCGATTCGGATATCTCTCATGGGGTTTTCTTTCTCGGCAGCCCCTTTGCTCCCTTTGCTGGCCATCAATTATTATAATATTTATAATCCCCATTTTTATTAAATACCCAATATATTCAATATTTAATACATAAATTTATATCTATTGCAATTGATAAAACATCGGAAATCAATGAAAAGGTTGGGGTTGGGGATTGGGGTTGGGGTTGGGGTTGGGGTTGGGGTTGGGGTTGGGGTTGGGGTTGGGGTTGGGGTTGGGGTTGGGGTTGGGGTTGGGGTTGGA
>NW_028282734.1:0-22931 GCF_059751285.1 Brachycentrus maculatus
TCCCAACCCCAACCCCCCAACCCCAACCCCAACCCCCAACCCCAACCCCAACCCCCAACCCCAACCCCAACCCCAACCCCAACCCCCAACCCCAACCCCAACCCCAACCCCAACCCCAACCCAACCCCATCGCAAACAACTAATTGTTGCAATTTGATGAATATGATATGGATATTTTATTATTGAAGTTGAATAATACTTTAGCCTTTAATAATATAATTATAGGTTTGATTTGTCATCATTATTGAGTAGTCAGTTTTCAATAATTAAAAAATTAACAAATACATATTAAGATATGTTTACCCGCTAACCACTTGTGAAACTGATAAAATTACTTACTTTCTTATTCTAAAACATTTATTTTTCTAAATACCATATGTTTTGATGAAAATGCAACTGAAACAACTTATATTTGCTATTCGTTTTCTCAAATTTATAGAAGATTAAGTTAATTTTGATTTTATAGATGTGATATATTTCAGCGCGAGAGTGTGTTCTCCGTTTATTGATTGATTTGTGCTTTTGGGATTTTATTATTTCCTTAAATTACGTTTTGCCTTAGCTAGTGTAATTAGATAGAATCAACTTTATGTTTAATATAGTAATTTTATTCCTTCATTTAAATTATATAATTTAATCAGCTAAACAAACCTTTAGAATTGATTCTATAATTGTATTACAATAATAAAGTTTAATTGATAGTTAGAAATTCATTACATTAAGAATTATCATTTTAGTCGCAAGCAACTAAAAAATAAGAAAACACTCAAATATTAAACAATTAAAAGAACACACATTAAAATAATAAACATATTACGGCATACGAAAAATATGGGAGCAAGTTGTCAAGCATGTGAGAAGCCCAAAGAATATGATATTGTCCCTGAAGATGGACGTTCCCTCTGCGACCCAGATTTCTATAACGATATAACAAGAGCTAAAGCTCTACAAATCGGCGAGTTCAAATACAACGATGATTAAGTACTTCCCTACATAAAAAAAGGTCCCATTATGATGGAGGATGGAGCGAAATACGTTGGACAGTTTCATAATGGAAAAAGATGGGGCAGAGGCAAACAAGTCTGGGAAGATTTCTCTCTCTATGAAGGATATCTGGAAAATGATAAAGCACACGGCAGAGGGAGGCTGATCCACGCAGATGGTGATGTCTATTAAGGCGAGTGGAAAGATGATAAAGCACACGGAAAGGGTGTATACCTGCATAATCATGGGGCAAGCTATACAGGCGAATGGTTCGAAGATAAGCAACATGGTTATGGGATCGAAAAGTGGGCCGACGGATCTACTTATGAAGGTACATATTTCCAAGGCAAAAGGCATGGTCAGGGTAAGTTCACTTGGCCCTAGAAATACGTTTACATAGGCAATTTTGTAGATAATGTGATCGAGGGACACGGCAGACATGAATGGCCGGATGGGAAAACCTATGAGGGATAATGGAGAAATAATAAAAATGAATGGCAACGGCGTTATGAAGTGGTTGGACGGCAAAAGATACGAAGGAGGATTTGTTGATGATAAAAAATAGGGATTTTGGGGTGGCAACCTCACCTGATGGTAAGAGGTATGAGGGATTCTGGAAGGATGGAAAAAAACATGGTAAGGGAAAAGAAACGAACTCAGCTGGAGTGAGTAAATAGGGAGAATGGAATCTTGGCAAAAGAAAAAATTGATGAATCAATTACAATTAATTGATTTGTTCTATCTTCGAAAAAATATATATTGCTTATTTTTTGAGAAATTTAAATTTTATGAAAGCTGCATTATGAAGGTATACATATACGGTAAAATGGTTTCACACCCAGTATTTATGAGAAATAAAGTCAAATGCTCTGATATAATTCAAATAATTAATATTTTTTTGCTGGAAAAATATTGATATAAAACTAAAAAATAATGATATTAAATGTATTAACCCATACAAAACATTTAAACTAATTTCTAACAACTCACACTTCATTCCTAACTGATAATTTCTCCGATAAACGAGATCGATGAAGCCAACCAAGTGGATTAAAACTTTGAATAGCGCAAGCCCCATTAGAGGCCCTTCGAGATCAACGAAACACTGTTCATGCCGTCCTCCTTTTTACAACTCGATCTCTCCAGCAGGTCTATCAACAAAATACCATACAACCTTTCCAAAAATCTTGAAAGATTAATTATTTGCAATAACAACATCTCCTCCATCGAGTTTTTGGAAAGACTAACCCTGCTCAAATACCTCGATGTATCTTCAAATATTATAGAATGTTTACCATAATTTATTCAAACTGGAATGGATAAGCTGTAGACTTTGAGGGCGTCCAATAATAAAATTTGGAAGCTGGAAGCATTCAACCAACTCAAAATATATTAAATCAATCAAAACCCCATTAAGATCCTCAGTTCTTCTCTATTTGCCTCATTGTCATTGGAGAAAATTAGCTTTGATTGGCTCTATTACACCTCCCGCACTGCCAGCAGTGCTGAGCTTTTCAAGATTCCAATAAATACCTCAAAGTCCACACAGCCTGGCATCGGAGATAATTAAAATTTTATAGACACCATACCCGAACTATTAGATGGATTAAAAGTCCTTTCGGCGAACGGATTCCCTCAAATTTCACTTCAAATGTTTTTGGAGTACTTTTCCTCCATAAATGAAAGTTCCAGACTGTTAAATCGCTATATTTTGTTGGCAATTTTGAGGCGTGATTACGAATTCTTCTAATACTTTAAACATCATCGGACGCACTCATGTGCCCTTGAAAGGCTGGTTGTTGGTCATCAATCTTTATTCGAAGTTGCACTGGCCTAAAGGTTTTCGCCTGCCCTTGAGCTTTTTCGTGAGTGTTCATTTTCTAAAACCAAAGAGTTCGAGTATCTGCACCTCTGCTGCCGACACCCCAACAAATAGTTTGCTAATCTTCTCGTGGATTTTTGCGGCTATCACTGGAATGATTCAGATCATCGAGGTAATACCCTTCTCCACGAAATGATTAGCAGCTTTTCATTTGATAGCATCTAACTTTTTCATAACTTGATAATGAATATTGACGATGTAAATACGAAAAACAATAAAAACCTCAGTCCCCTCATGAACTCAGCCCATTTCAATCCAGAATATCTGCTTGTATTCCTCAACTATCTTTCTAGTCGCTATTCCGTTACCTCGCGCAAACCTGCTAATGGAAAGTCGTCTGGATTGGCGAAGTTAGGCAGTTTTGATTTCAACGAAGTATGCGGATTATCCTTAAGAGAAAACCTGCTTCAGCATTCTGCGCGAATGGCCAATGTTGAAATAGTAGCAATTTTGACGGACACTGATTTTGGATTTGTGCCAAAATAGATCCTTTCGTGAAGAATTCTCTTGGAGTCAGGCCACGACATATTCGAACCATACTACCAATAAAGAAACTAATAGTGGGCTACGAAAATAAATATTTTAAGAGAATGTGCAAGACACTCTCAGAATCGATCACCACAGTTGACGAGAATAATTGGAATGAGGAAGAATAATTGTTTATGGAAACTAACTAAAAATATCCGTATATAGACCTTGAAAGCATCGCCACCCTTGAACATGACCTGCTTAAATATGGTGATTCAATGGCAAACAAGATAAAGAAGTTGGCTGAGACGATCAGAAGCATTAAGGGTCATAAAACTAGACTACCTATACCGCTCGGCTTCTACAGTTGGCAAATAGATTGGACACTAACAAGTATTTCTGGTTGAAAGAGTTGGTCTATTCCCATGTGAGAATCATGCGGCATGGCTGCATGCAGGAGTTACTTCGTGAGGGTGTTGTTGGCGCTCGCAACTTAGATCTTTATGAGTTGGCGGAGGCTTGGAACTTTCACTCCAATAAATAAAACGAAAGCGTTAGCAGTCAGGTTAGGACGATAGTAATGCCCTTCTAGTTCTTAGGCCTTTGTTCAGGAACCGAAAAGATAGACGTGGTTGAAACTGTCCACGAATAATCTCTGATTTTTGAGCCAAGAACGTTTTCTCTCAAAAGAAATCGCTTCTCTACAGAACTTAAGTCACCAGACAAGCATAAACTAAATCTTAACTCCACGATTATTTGAAGAATTATCGACAACATGCTTTAACTATTTTCATATTTTATTGCTCAGACTTAGAAGTATTGGATTTTTTTTCAAATCACTGGTATAGATATATTTTCTTCCTAACTAAAACTACATTATTTCTAATAGTAACAACTTTTTCCAAAAAATTAAAAATTTACGCTTGATTATAACCATAAGAGCATTGAATGTAACCATTTATATTAATATATAGATTTATTCGTCTCAAATAAAGAAATTGACAATTAGTAGCATATCCATTACAGTATAGTATCTTATGGATCAATTGAATTATAGTGAGAGTTGGTCAGTTGGTCATCGAGGCGGTAAACCATCTTGTCCTAGAAATGACTTTCTAAAGTCCTCAAGGAATGGCATGTTGGAACTGCGCCGAATGCTAGATTTGTTTTTCCTTTTTTTGTCTTTCAGCTGATTATATCTGTTATCGGCATAGCCTTCAGTGTCAGGTATCAGAGATATGCCTTTCTGGCTCTACAAGGGCTGAAGCACGCGTCGCTTTTGGGGCTGAATAGTTTCCAGGCCTGCCTCTTAGACTTCGGAAGCACAGCTGCGGATATAGGACATCTCATCGTCGTCAGGGTTGTTGCCTTACCTCTTCACATCTGTAGTTTTCTTTCTGGCGTATTTAGTCCACGCGTTGATGATCATTTGTGAGAATAAAATAGTCTGCATCGGGTTCATCTGGTGATTAGGGCGCTCCTTTTCGGCAATCCCATTGCTGACATCTTTATTGGCTTAACGCATGGTTTTGAGTTCTGCATCCCATTTGTGATGTTCTTACTCCAACAGCTCGTTCTGTTAAGGACTGGTTTTGTCGATGAACTAGCTGACAAATGCTACCTTGGCGAACTGGTAAAATGTTTCCTGGTAAGTGAGGTAGGTTTTGTTGAGGAGGGTGTCCATCTTTAACACCCACTTGGCAGCGTTGTGCTTCAGCTTCATGTAGAATTCGTAGCTTTTGGTTTTTACCTCCTACTATGTGATAGTATTATTCTCACGGAGCTCTGATTCATATTTAGACTGCAGGTCTTCGATGCCAAGACCCAATGGTGGTCGCAGCTGTAGGATTAACTCGACGAGTTTTTTGCTTTCCATTTTCACTCCCTTGTATTTGTCAGTTTTATCGAGCCAGTTGGCACGGAAATCTTCCTCGAGCAATGCAAATATTCCAAGTGGGTTATTTTAGTTGATGTAGTTGGACTCAAACTGATCCAGCACGATGAGCACAAACATTTCCATAAACACCTTCTGAGACAAGAAGATGTAGACAATCCAAAATACTAAATTAATGGAACCAACACAAGAATCCCTGCTACCGTCAGTGCACTGCACGTATCCCGGCATCATTGACTCATACATGTATACGTACCAGTTTTCGCCCGTGGTGCAGATGAAGAGCAATTGCAGAGACTTGTGGAAATTGAGGAAATTGTTGGTGCTACTGAAGTATCCGCTGAAGTCGGCATGGATTGATTGCATCAAGTATGAAGCTAGCACCGATGAAATAAAGAGAAAAACTGAGATCAGTGCAAGGCCGTTGCCCAAAGCTGGCATCATGAAAATAAATGTTTAAATCAGCTTCTGCAACCCTTTAAAGCGCTTGAACAGTCGTAATAGCCTTGTGACCCTTAGCACACGGAAAATTCGCGCAATCTGTGGTAAGATTGATAGCGCTGAGCTACCGCTCTTTAACCCGACCTTGTCAAGTGTGATGTCCAAAATTGAGGCAGCAACGACGAAGAAATCGAACAGATTCCATGCTTCATAAAAATAGCTTTTTCCATACGCACTAAGTTTCAGTACCGCCTCCAATATGAACACACAACTGAAGGCTAGATTGAGATTCTTGAGGGTAGCGAGTTTGGCCGCCGATCGTCATCATTGGTTACGATCATAGTGAAGATGTTGCTCAAAATGCAAACCATTATAAAGATGTCCAAAATATTTGTATTTGACGATTCCGAAGAACATTTGGCGGGTCTTATTCTCAGGTTTTAGGTAGAGGGATATGCATGGATCAGTTTTTACGAGAAGTTTCTGTAAATTTATCCAATTTAATTGAGAGTCCAGCAGCACTTTTGGTCTAAGTTTCGCTTCTGCCGCATGAAAGTTCATAAAGAGCACACCCACAAGCAAGTCCATGAAGAAGTAGCTGCAAACGAATACGAAACTACTGAAAACAGGAAGAATACGACTTGGTTAGTATAGAGCACCGGACCGCTATCGGTAGCGTCCATGAATGTGAAAACGTAAAACGGCCAATTCTCGCGGGTGGAGAATACGTAGAGTGAGAGGAGAGCATTATATATATTGTCAAAATTTATGAACTGTACACTCCATATACCGCCTGCTAAGAGACAATCGCTTTCAGATGTATACGGACCGTAGCTGCCATATGTGAGCTGGGTTGTGGGGTTGCAATAGCCCAGCTTGCCCTGAAGTAGGCTGATGCCCAGAATACCAAACATTAGAAAGACTAGTAAGATGATTACAAGCACGTTGAGAATACCCGACATAGATTAGACCAACGCAGATATGATGATGCGCATGTTGATGTTACGGGCTATGATCCTGAGCGGACGGAGAGATCTCAACATCTTTATTACACTGAGATTGATTGTGGAGACTGCCATATCGATGATGGCTGTGATTACGATGAAAAAATCTAATTTGCTCCAGTTATTGGATAGATAAGCAGTCTTGCCAATCAGAAGCCCTTGGTCTATGATGCGAAGACCAGCCTCCGTGATGAATATTGCATTAAAATACCTTGTCGATCTGTCCTGAATAATCATTAATAGGGGAATCGGGGTCCTCGATGTATGTGTCAAACACTAACTTAAAGGAAGAACATGCTATACACACCATCATTAGTGCTTCGAAAGCCATATGGTGGATTATAGAGTGGATAATCTTGCGGAACCGACCATTTTTATCAAAAAGAAAAAGGGAGAAATCTTCGGTTTCTTTGACTAGAGCAGGAGCTACGACCATACTGTCATTGATCTATTGGGAATTACGCGTATTGTTGGGATTTATTCCATCTCCGACAATTGAGGATCCTTTGAGGCTTGAGCCACCTTCTAAGGTAGAGTCTGCCCCGAATGTATTGGTCCCTGAGTGAGTGTCTGTGTTTTCTGTCATAGTCATCTTGGTATTTGCTTGAGGCAGTTTCTCATCTTCGGCCTCAATAAATTCATCCTTGGCAGCTTCGTTAGAGTCTTCATCAAAACCATCCAACAAGATAGCCTGCAGTAGATTGAGGAGGATCCAGTTTCCAACGAAAATCCACGAAATTAAAAAGATAACGGTGAAAACACCGCTAGAACTTGTCAGAACTGCAGTCTCTACATCGTTCCAATTCTCTACTGTTAAAACTTGAAACACTGAGAACAAGGCATTTAGGAAGGTATCAAAATTCTGTCGGATTCCCGTTACGCTCTGCGGAAGGAATGTGCCACCGAATAGCTGCATACCCAACAGAGTGTAGATGAATATGAATAAGGCAAGTAACATAAAGATGTAGACAAACTCACTGATCACAGAAACGACAACAGCCATCACTATCCTCATGTAGGAAAGAGAGCGTATCAGCCGAGTAACTCGGAGTACACGAAAAGCTCGTATAATTCTAATGCTTCGTAGAGCTGTGAGATTCGAAGCTCCCGACATGCTAAGATCCACGAGGCCAGCCACGACTACGAACAAGTCAAACAGGTTCATCACATCCCCAAAGAATTCTGAGCCATAGCCGATGATCTTAAGACAACAATCGATGGTAAAAATTATAGTGAAGAATTCACTAATTGCAGGGAAAGGACTAGCGTCGGTGTTGACGAGTCCAGGTAGACTGAGTATGATAGTGTTGAGTAGCACCACTAAGAGCATGAGATTATCGTAAAAAGAAGTGGAAATAAAAAGCATAATCTGATTTCTGAAGACTGTCACGATTCCTAACAAGCCAGAAATATATATCTGGTAATCTTGAGCTCGCAGATTTAGGAGCAGAACTGCTTAATAGTCATGAGGTTTCATTTACCGGAGATCATCGGCAGTACATTCAATCTCCAGCAATCCCTGCTTTTTGTAGATATCGTCGTTCCGCACGCGATAGTATTTCTATTAATTGCTGCCCCCAATGATGCTAATGGGCAGCAATTACTTCGAGATGGTTTGATCACTAATATCTGGTGCTATGGGTTTTTCGCGCTCTATGGTTGGTCCTGCTGCCTTATCCTTCTTCTTTTTCGTCGTTCGTTCACCATTTTTAGCTGTAAGATCTGGGTTGAAGTATTTTTTTATAAGCTACATCTCAGTAGCCTCTTCTTTGTTACTATTCCAATTCGTTTTGTTGCCGATTTGTTTGAGCTTTGACTTGAAGGCCTTCTCGACTGAGGAATCAAGCTCAGCAGTTTCGGTGTCAAGTTTTTTGTTCAAGTTGGATACTTTGTTGATTGCCTCCATTAAACTCTCCTCGCTTGCTTCTGGCAACTTAAATACTCCACTAAAGCCACGAATTAATTTTTTCTTACGCTGAATTTCGTTTTCTGGCTCAGAGGATTATTTTGGGTTGTTTCGGTTCTTTGATCGATGCTCATTTAACTTGAGCTCCTTGATGAGATAAGTAAGTGTACTTTTTGTAGACTTGGCTTTCTAATCTATGAGTCGCTTGAGGACGTCCTCTTCTTTTTTCTTCTTTGACATAAGTACCAGGTCAATTTTATAGTGAAGTGACTGGTCAAGTACCTCAGTGGATTTTATGCGGCACTTCATCTTCTTGCGGGCTAGCTAGTTGACTAGTTGTAACTCTTTGATATCCAGTTGGCTCTCCTCAGCAAGTTTGTTAATGGTCAACTGTCTCGAGTGTCTACGACCCTTTCTTTCATCCTGCTTACGGGGCTCTTTACCAAGTTCTCCGATATCAACCTCCTTTCGCTTGAGCCTGGTCAACCCAAACCGTCCCAGCCCTTCGAAGGTCTGGTAGAACTGTTCACGTTTCTCGATATCTATAATTAGCTTACTTGGCAAAGCAAAAGGGTCGATATCTCCCTCCGCATTTTTCACGGAATCCTTTGCTCTTTCAACTTCTTGGAGAAGAAGATTGAACTCGAAGAGATCATTGAGTTGAGGAGTTGGTTTTGACTTTCGGTGAAAATCCAGTAGTTTGGACGTCTCTAGGCGAACACAGGAGGGAGCTTGGTCTCCTTCTTGTGAAGGCTGTGACTGGTTTTCTTCGGCATTCGCCTGATCGTTTTATAATTCGTTCTCCTCTTCCTCACCATCATCGCTTATGGGTTCTTAGTCTACCAGTTCCATCTGCTTTTTGAGAAATCTCCTAGACTTAATAGCCTTTTCGTCTATTTGAATGTGATCGAACTTTATTGGTTCAAAATGTAGTGTCTTCGGATCCCATTTCACTTCCAACTTTTACGCTTGAGATTCCTCGAGTCTACCTTTCTTAATTGTCAAAGCCTTAGGACGGTTCGTCCTCTTTAGGGACTGGTGACGTGTTTTCCCCGTGTATTTAGAGAGCCTTTTCGTGGTATTTGTGTTTTTGCGTTGAGTTGATTTCTCTGCTTCATGGTCACCATAGAAGTAAGCTGAACCGACGAAGATCTTGTTATCTGCCTTGATTCGCAGATAGTCGCATGGATGTTGTTATGCGATCTGCCGAAACACTCCAATCTTCTTGAGCAGTTCAGGTGGGTATTCGCTAATTTCCTCTTCTTCTTCTTCGATAGTGTCTCCCTTTACTTGTGCATACTTATATTTGAGAATAGCCAAGGTCATATTGAGAAGTACATACTCGCAAAGGAACACAATGGCAATGGAATAAAAGGCACATGCGAAACTGTAGGTATCCTATAATTGCAGCATTATCGTGGACCAGCCCTATAAGGTAATGGTCTGAAACACTGACAGCATAGCCCACAAGAAGGTGTCGAAATTGTAAATTGAGAAGTTAGGACTATTTATGGACTTACCACATACATAGCTTGCCCCGAAGGCATCCTAGCACACAGTGGAGGACTTCTGGCATAGAGTGGAAGTCACGAATCCCGTGTTGGTATCCAAACATCTGTTCTTAAGTACTCCGCCGAAAAGTTGGCTACCAGCAATGGCGAATACTATGATCATGAACACGAGGATATAAAGTGAATCCATGACCAAACTGAAAGATAGGAAAAGCGTTCTAACAATCATCTTTAATGCCTTGACTTTGGTTATGGTTTTGAGAGGTCGCAGCACTCTTATGGCTCGAAGCGAATTGACTGAGAAATTTAAGTTAATCATTAAAGGCAAGATGCTGGTGACTACAATAATAAAATCCAGAATGTTCCAAGGATCACGAAGATATGATTTATTGTTGAGTATGAATCCGTAGGCGAAGATCTTTAATCCCATCTCTACGCAATAGAGTATCAGGAAGATTGTTTCGATGGTAGCCATAGTGGGCGTTACAGTATTGGATAACGGGTCGTCTAAAGCCATTTTGATGCTATTTAGGACGATCACCAAGAGAACAATTGATTCAAATAGTCCTGCTTCTACGATTTTGAAACACACTAATGATATTTTCTTGAAAAAAATTAAGATTTTTTTGAATGCCTGACTAACCAAATTGGAACCTTCCATCACTTCGAGGTACTCCATATCTTAATATTCGCTGACAAATATGTAGTGGTTGACCTCAGAATCGGCTGCTTTGTCCGCTAGATTGTATGCTGCCTTGAAGTTCTATTCATACGAATGGATCATACCCTAGAAATCCCCGTCAATCAAATGATTGACTACACTTGAGATTACCTGCTTGATCTTCTTGCCATTTTCATCGCTTTCGTTATCTATGAGACCCAGTTTATTGAGGACAGTATTGATATCGAGATCTGGTTCCTGATCCTTTTCCGATTCTGCAAGTGTAAACGAAGAGTTCGAGGCTTGCTCGCTCGGGCGACTGGAATTCTCCTCACTCTCTTATGAGATGTCTTGGTGGACAGACAAAATAGAGTGACGCTGCGCGTTGACAGAGGCTCGTTGTGAGTTTTCCATTTTCGAAATTAGATTTAATATAAAAATATATTTTATTGATTCTTAAATTTTTACATTTTCTCATAAAAAAAGCGATAAATATGTAAAGACAATGGACCAAAAATATTTTTAGTTATATAAAATATAATATATAACTATATGCATTCACAATTTAATAATATTCACTATAATAACGATATGTTTTCGATTTTTGAATGGTTTTTGTTTTATTGGCATTTTTATGTGATTATAAAAGTAATAATGGGGTCACCCAATCTGAAACATCAGCTTATCTTTCGTGATATTTAAAAAAACTAAAACATTCAATTTGGGCATATAAACTCGTAGATTTAATTAAACAGGCAAGATTGTGGTTCGAGATATGATATTCGATCCATAAAAAAATCACTTTTTATCAGGTTTGTTGTCGTACTCATCTTCACCAAGATCATTCATGATGTCCCCGATAGACTTTTCGATGTCGTCAATTCTCTTTCCTGATGATGTAATTAGTATAGATTTTATTAGTTGAGACGATTATTTATTATTGCTTACCCATTTCGTCGATTCTGCCAACAATGTTGGTCGACATGTCTTCGAATCGTTCCTGCATCTGCTTGAGGAGGTTTTGCACAAAAACATTAAGTTCCTTAGTCGAGGGATCTTCCGCGTTGAGAGAATTATTTTTTGATAGTTTGTCTGTCATTTAAGTTGTATGATTTCAATAACTTCCTGTATATTTTATATATATTTTTTTAATATCAAGTCCTCTAATATGAATTTTTTTTTCCAGATTTAAAAAACAAAAATTAAAACTCAAGTAATTCATCGCGATAAATAAACTTTACGAATTTACATGTGGTATAATAGTACATTGATACACTGTTTAATATAAGTTTGATGAAGTAGGTTGATTATCTGATAAAGGATTTTTTAACCTGAATTCGCTTTTAAGATAAAAAATTCTATTTGATTATGATAGCAAAAGCTATATCTTTATCCAATATATTATTTTCGATTTTCGTTAACTAATAATATTTACATAATCAAAATCATTAATGAGGATTCTGATATCTAATTTATAATGTTTATATTTATAGAAAATATATACAATCATTATAATTTTGGAGCACAATGAGAAGCGACCATCATCTGGCCTATCTCGAGCTAAAAAATAGGGACTCCACTCACAACCTTGATCATAAGATTGCCTCGAACACTAGCAGGCTACTCTATATGATTGTGTTCTCAGTCTAATACAGTATTTCATTTATATTACAACATTCCATATTTTTTATAGCTTATGCCCTCTTCAATGTCTACGCTGGCCCGCTTTTTTCGAGCATAATTGCGGGATAAATTTTAGATTCCATTATATGGGGTATTGCTCCTCTGATGTTTTTTGTTGTTCAACCGTACTTAAAAGAATGGCTCCTGTCTGGCACCAATCCTTATCTACGCCGATTTTCTTTACTATCTTTGCTCGCCCTACTAAAACTCGTGTCATATGCTTGCCTGTCCTTTAGTGAAACGTCGTTTCACTGGAATTAGTTTTCGACTGTATTCAACTTGGACTTCGGTTATGTTTTGCTGGACTTCTGTTGTAAATCCTCTTACGTAACTCTCAACACGTTTTCGTTTTTTTATTTTTATATAGGAATAACCCCTGAGCCACGTATGGCTTTTTAGTACGTCTTTTCTTGTGAACAATAATAATAATCTGCCTCCTTGTCTCCGCTCCTCAACATCAAATTTTCATTCGTGGCTCATATTACCTGCTATATCTTCAGCTTCTGCACGGCTTGGTTTCTGCATGAACAAATTAATCTATCAGACTTGGCGAAAATTCCTTCTGTAATTTTCCCAGTCATGGTAGCAGCAACCATCAGTGTGAGTATTCCTTTTTTCTATTTCCTAAAGAATGAGAGAAGGATATTCGGGCTTGAATCCAGAGAAACTGTAACAGATAATAAAAAAATTCTGAGCCTGGCCTATTAAAGACTCGATATTCTCATGTAAATTTTAATGTAGTATGATACGATCAATCTCCATATCTCGTGAATATTAATTTTTTTAGGTAACTATCTTGGCAAGCGAAACTAGAATTAACAGGAGTATTTTTCCAACAGTGTTGTCTGTCCATCACCCTGGCCTACTCAACACTTTGGATCATGGATGGGCTCTCCAAAAGTTCCTACTCGACCTCTGCTGCATTCCGCTACTCCATTATGTATGGTTCTTTTTTCTATGGCTTGAGCACAATGCTGTACTTAATTTCGGGTTATTTCTTGCATTACTTCGGTCGCTGGTTGCGAATATTTAGTTGCTCTTTTGAGCTCCTTTATGCAATCATCCTTGCCGACTGCTACATCGACTTCTCAGTTGTCGAGGTCAGTCTAGTGATATTAGGGACTGGATTGCATTTGGCCTTGAGCAATGAAGCCCAATATAGGAGCGAGCTGGCCGAGTATATGTCTCGAACGGTAATACTTGCATAATTTGTTGTGTTCTGCCTCGTTCCACTGTATTTAACATTTTGCACTCACGCAGATATTAACGTATATTTACTGATCGCCTCAATTTTCTGTATTCTGAGTACCCTCTGCACACTATTTCTCTGATTGACACTATATTTTATCATGATAAACATGCGATAATAAAATTAATCATTTTTAGAAATACTCATTAAAGAAATCAAGCGAAATAGCCAAATCTTTCGTCTAAATATCGGTTAGAATATGAAACCATTTATAATGAGAATTCAATTATATTTTTTTTTAATCTGAAATGGCTTCGATATTTAATATTTATAGGAAGATACCTTTACTGTATTAAGTTTTGATTTTATATCTGCAAACATAAATTTCTTTAACTTTGGAAGATGGATATGAGAATCAACATTTAAATATGGTATGGAGAG
This sequence comes from Brachycentrus maculatus, assembly GCF_059751285.1. Classification (NCBI taxonomy): domain Eukaryota; kingdom Metazoa; phylum Arthropoda; class Insecta; order Trichoptera; family Brachycentridae; genus Brachycentrus; species Brachycentrus maculatus. The sequence continues at coordinate 14,065 of NW_028282734.1, forward strand.
TTTATTGCTAAACTGCATTTCTAATGGCATAAAATCATAACATTTTATTGACCAGATCGTTGAGAAGGTCCTCTCTGTTACCCCAATCTCCACCACGCTGGACGGGGTGTCTCTTGGATCGGAAACCGCCTCTAGGAGCTCTGAGCTTGAAGGGCCAGAGGAAGTTATTGGCTTCCTTGAAGTGGGTGCCCACGTTGTGGATCTCATTGATCAAATCCTCCACACAGATGATGTTAGCACTCTTTCCCAACGATTGCTCAATAATGTTATTGTTAGCCAAAGGGATTCTCTGACCGTTCACCTTTGCGAATCCTCTCTTGTAGATGAGTTTGGCGGTGGTCTCTCTGCTCAGATATCTGTGGCCCAAAAATAATAAATTAATAGAGTTCGAAGTAGATTGTGAGACGTTGTTGAAAATATTTTTTCGTACCCATAGGAAATGTAAGGTTCCACACGTCTGATCATGTTGATGGTGGCTTTATTGACTCTCACGAAGGCACCGTTATGGATCTGTCTTAATCTGAGAAGTCTCAAAATTCTGATGACCTTTGGGTTGAGCTTGTTGACACCTCGGATTCTGATCACGAATGCGACCTTGCTCTCAGCAGGAACGTAGATCGTGCCACTCAATTTAGCCTAAATTCGAAAATATAATAAATCGTAGATATATATAATGGTAAAAACAATACTTGTCTCTTCAGGGTCAGTTCTGATTGGATAAACTGTGCATGAGCATTGTAATGCTTTTGAGATCTGGCGAGGATGTCAGCTCTCTTTGTCTTGTTAGTGGCTCTGCGTGCTTCGCGGGCTTTAACAAGAGCTTGGTTGTACTTGGTTTCTCTTTCTTCCTTCTTCTTGAGACCCTCGGGCTTAGGGGGGACGACCTTAGGCTTCTTTTAGGTTTGGATTTTAGATGACATTATTTAATAGTGGTTATTGATATATTAAATATTTTATATAATATTTTATAATATTTTTATATATTTAATATATTTATTGTTTAAACAATCCATTATCACTATCAAATGTTATATTGATGTCTGTAATGATATCAACATTTTTTCGATAAGGCAGAAAAATGTTGAAAATCTATTAAAAAATATATTATCACAACTTTGAAAAATATTTTTGATGCCCTGGATTCCTTTTGAGATACTAGCCCTCTTGACTGTGAGTATTATAGATACATATAGTTTTAATTACTGAATGATAATCATGAAATCAATGTTTAAATATGGTGTTTGTGTGTATTTCAATATTCTATCAGTTCAAGCAGTTAAGACACAAGCCCCACCAACAGCCTTGATTCTCCTCTCGGCGGTCTTGCTGAAGAATTTAGCCTTCACTACCACTGGCTGGTTAGGAAGTCGTCCCTTCCCGAGCACCTTGAAGAAACCTGCTTTGGTCACATCTATAACAGGCACTTTGTCTTTGACGGTGGCGTATTTTGTTCTAGTTTACTCGGATACGAGGGTCCACTACATGATTTTTACATAAAAATAATCGTTTATTTATTGACGCTGTTATAATTAATTACGAGTTTGTCGATGTTGATGACTGGAGCAAAAAGTTTGTTGCGCTTCAGATGGAATTGTCTGATACCGATTTTTCCAAAATAGCCAGGATGGTATCTGTCCATCCATATTCTCATATGTGTGAGGCCTCCAGCCATACCTCTACCTCCTGAATGCTTTCTGTGTCGTCCGACTCTTCCGTAGCCGCACTGGACGCTACCTCTCATCTTTCTGGTTTTTCTGAGTCTTGTTGTCATTTTATATGGTTAAAAAAAGTATTAAAAATAATAATAATTAATAATTAATGATTAATGCTTTATTTATTTATTAAAAATATTGCATTATTAATTAAAGATATTGCGATTCGTCTGATTTATTAAAATATTTATCAAACCTATGATACTACTTGTTTTACTTGAGTTGGTTTTTATTATTATTTTGAAAATACACAATGTCATATGTATAAATTATATATTTTATTTCTACTTGTCCTTATGAATCAAAGTTTTTATTTATTTCCCACAAGATATTCGATCACCAAATAGCTTCAAAAGGTGGTTGGATCTGCATATGGAAATGGATTGCTTTGGTAATTTGAGCTTCCATTACCAAACATTTGAGATTGTGGAGGATACCCTCCTTTCATTGAAGCTAGAAACATCGCATTTGTCCATATCTTTTTACTTTTTTCGACCTCCGCTTCGCTTCGAGCAGGATCGTGTATAATAGAATTAATAACCTATTCAGCACCTTTCTCATCTCCATTCATCACCAGCCATTCAGCTGTTTGGAGCTATTTTGCTACATTGGCTTGGCCCGGAAAGACTTGGTAAAGATTTTTTATAATTATTAACAAATAGCTATTCTGGACCATTGGGACAATATAGAGTGGGAGAAACTGAGGCCCGGGAACTGGAAGATGGGACGATCCAATAGGCCCATGGGTAAGAGGGGGTACAATGAGGCGAGATGATGTAGTGACTGGAGGTTGACGATATTGATCTGTTGGGACGACTGGCATTCCTCTTAAATCATGGGGACCGTGAGCGTAGGGACAATCATTAATATTATTTTTACAATATCCTTTTTGGAAAAACTAAAAAAAAAAAATCGAAGCGTAACAAGAAAATGAATCTAGCAGTAAATTCTAGTACCTTGCAGAGTTGGGTCTTAAAATTGGAAAGCGGCCGGACCTGGATTGAGATATTATTAGGCACTGGATCATGAAGGACTCTTAACTCATGTTTACTATGCGCAAAGTGGCACTTATCGGAGAGACAGCAATACCCTTTTTCTTGGAAGTGTCGACACATGCTTGTCTTGTATTTTATATTGCTATTACTATTTTTGTTGAATGAAGGGGGCTAGCTCATTGGATCAATCATAATCAGCAACAATAAAGTTTCCTGATGTTAATGATAGAAATTTCACTATCTATTTTCAAAAAAAATATTAGGTTCAGGGTGATGTTGTATGAGATATATTCTCTGTCTATGTTTTATTGATTATAAAAGATATTTAGTTATATGTTTGAAGTAATATTAATAATATCTCCGCTTTTGAACAGTCTTAAATTTAAAAACATTTAAACAAATATCATAGCTAAATAAATATGTTTGACTTATTTATAATGTAAAATTTAAAAATGTTTGGTAATCTATTCTTATTTAAAGATTCTTTTAACTATTATCAATTTGAGAGGAGCCGACTAAACTTTTCCACCTGCATCAAATTCAACTGGCTGAAGGTATCACAAATTTTATCAATGTCAGCCTCATGGGTTTCTGGATTCCTGAAGATCTCAAATAATAAATGTTTGATCCCCAATTCCTCGTTATCTTAAGGGACATTTTCATAAAATACTTTACTCTTCACAAATGCTTCTAATGTAATCCCAGGCTCTATCCCGCTAGTGTTTAATCCTCCATCATTATTGATACCTTCCTTCAACAATTTTCTGTATTTTTAAATATCCTCTTCCATAGGGACAACCATATCGTACATAAGCAATGCCACACTAATCTAAAATCCATCGATAATAGAGTTTTGCACAAAATATTGTTCGATCAAGTCAAAGCTGATTCCCTTTGTTATGTATTTAGGCAGGAGCTTTGATTTAACGCGCCTAGACATATATTCCTTAAAAAGAATATAGTTGATTTTGTGATGTTCCCAATCAACGCAGAGGGACCTCATATCTTCCACTAACATTCTCCTTTCCTCGAGATTCAGAGAATAAGTGGGAAGATACATTGGGCTGAAGTAAGGGTAGGGTTTATACAGTTATTGAATTTCAGTATTTTGGATCTCGCGGACATTAGACTTTTTGCCTTCGTTAATACACTGTTTAATCTTCTTGACACAGCTGTATGTTGAGTCATTTTCGTTTTTAATGCCAAAGATGATCCAATCATCCATCCTTTGTCCAAGTAGGGTGTAAAGAGCTCGATATTCGCGCAGCCTCGAACTGCCATGGGAGACCAAAATTTCCGCCTTTTCTTTGAGCTTTGCTGATTCTTCAACAATAGCTGCTTCAAACTGAGCAATATTTATTTCTTGCTTTGAGGTGTGAATTAACGCTTTGGCGATTCTGTGTTTTACCCATCCTTTTAAATCTTCAGCCAAAGTGTGCAGATTAGCTTGGAGTTGTTTTAAACGGGGAAAGAGGTTCAAGTCTGTTGAGGAGAGGCAAACAGGGACTTTTGAAGTATTTGGATCTACACTGTCGAAAGCCAGATGTTATGTGGAATCGAGAAGCGGATGTGCGTCTTGAACCAATTTGAAATTGATTGCAAACTCTAGTAGTTCTGTTGTCCTATTAAGTTAAACTTGCAACGCCCTCTCCACGTCATCTACAATGGTCGATGCTTCGTTCTATATCCAGGCCGAGGCCAGGACTGTAGATCTTTGGTGCAAAGCCTCATCCTTCTTGGCGCTGATGCTATCCCACATGCCATCATAAAGGGCATCGAGTTTGTCAACGAGATGACTCTTCGCTTGCTGTATTTGTAGAAGGCCTTCTTATTCAGATAGAAGCTTGTTGTAAGTGTCTTGGAAGCTGAGAATTTTCATCTATAAAATTGAGAAACACAAACTCATACAAATGTGAAATGATAACGATTATTACCATCTTGTCATCCGGTCGGAGCATAATATCCAAGAAGGATTTGACGATTTCTTAATACTGAGCCAAGAACTGGCTTCTATCTTCAGAAAAGCGAGCCAAACATTGCTGCAGATCGGTTCTGTAGTTGTTGACAACTTCACGGATACAAGGCATTAATTACTCTATAAAATTTAGTTAATGATATATATTATATAGGATTGCTTATTACTTATACGAGATTTATCATTGCTCTCGACTTATTTCATGGCGAGCTCCGAGGGAACTTCCACATCCGTTTTGCCTTCTTTCAATTTATTCGTCTTATAAGCGAGTAAGAGATCTACATTTTAATCTATCACCTTGTGTATTGAGTCTACAGTTTCTGTTCCTGCATTTTGTACAACTATCAAACTCTTGATTTTGGCCTCCTCGAAACCATGCTTCTCGTACAGTTCTTCCAAATGTTTTTGGTCCAGATGGTGGATTTTGGAGGGTTAGATTGCTACTAGTCTCTAATTAAGCCCCTTGACATCAGAAGGCGGAGGGTTGATAGTTGGGTGATAAATTATATTGGTGGTAGGATCTAGTTTTCTGCCCTGACTTCGCATATCCAGCACATCTTTTGTATTATCTGTGTCTAGTAAAAAGATATAGTCGAGAACTCCTGCATGTAGAGTATTTTCGGGAACATAGGCAGGAATATTGACCAGAAGTCCACACTCTTATCTTATCCGCTAAGCTTATTGGTTGGCTCGGTCTTTCTCTGGAATGAATCCCCCGATCTGCCTTTCGAATACCAAAAAGTGTTCGGTTTTAAGGCCAACCAATACAAAGCCCTGAGTATACGGGTACTTAAGTAACTGTGGAGGATCCTCCGGGACTACTGCTTTTTTGGGGTCCTTTTTCTTTTTCTGTGATTATTCGTATTCAGCAAGTGCTTGTGCGTACTTGTCTCCCACCATTTTTTCTGAAAGTTTAAACTCGTCCAAAACTTCTGTTGGAGTCTTGGCCGTAAAGTTTTAGTTTAACTTTATGGTGAATGCTTCGAGCACTATTTCAACCGATGCCTGCTATGGGGTGGTTATGGTGTCTTTAATACGATGTCCGAACTACATGAGAGCTTGTTTTTTCGGGTTGATTACTTACTAATCTGGCTTTTTCACGTCTTTTTTACCAGCCTTTTTGGGATCTTCGGGGGGAGGTGGTGCAACCAGGGCTAATACCTATTTTATGACTTCATATGGATCTATTACTATCAATCCGTACCTCTTCGCCAACTTATCGGCCTGGGTCCTCCTCCCACTGAATGTACTACCTGCGATTGCTATTTTAAGAGGCATATGCAGTGGTAATGCAGGTTTAACAGGGGGTTATTTTATGGATATGCTGATTCGATAATAGATATCACCTCTTTGCTGAGAGAATAGTTTCTGGGATCAGTGTGGGTTGGGTAGCGGGCAATCCACTCCCCTGCTTTTGTTGAGATAATCTTCAAGCACCACAGGGCCAGAATTGTTAATCTACCCATGACTGCTGTGGATCGCGTGGGATGTCACGAGTTTTGTCTTTGAGATGGTTGGGATGGCATTTATGGATTTCTCGAGATTTTGCGGGGATTCCTCGGTCGGACCTCCCGCGAATCGGGAGACGGCGCTAATCCAGAAGCGATAGGGTATATCCAAAGACTCTGTTCCCTTTGTGTTTCTTTCTGTTATGCAAAGCACTCTTCTGCCAGATCGAGCAGTCCAATTATTACCTCTTCCATTTTGTTGATATGTTTTCTCCCTTTTACGGAGCTTCTCAGCCAAATTTTCCTCCATATATTCGATTTTTCTCACTCGATATTACTCCTGTCTATTTTTCTCTGCCTCCTTGTCGAATTCGATATGGTAAGATTTAGTTCCTTTCTCTGCTTTTTCTTTTCGCAGCTAGAACTCGTATAGTTCCACACTTCAGCTCTTCTGGCCTCCATGCAGGTTTTCCCTTACTCGATTACTAGTTTGCTGTACCTCTCCACCAACTATTGCTCTGCAAATAGAGATTATGCCTTAGCTTGGGCTTCTTTTTGCTCGATTCGCATGTTGTTCTAGGCGTTTTATCTTGTCTTTTCTCGCTTCTTCACGTTTTCATTTTTGTCGGCTATGCGTTCTAGGAAAGCCACTTGATTGAAACTCTTTCCTTACGCTTTCCCTTCACTCTGCTCCTGCATCACCTTAGCCAAATCCTTTTCGAGGTCAATTCCTAACTTCAAGCAATTATTTCCGAATGTTTCCAAACCATCAGTAAAGCCGATCTCGTCCTGCTCTCTGACCTTCTTGCGTACTGCTTAAACTTTACTGGCCATAAAATCTTCATGCTTGCGCTCTTTCGCTAGCCTCTCAGCCTTGATGGATTCGGACTTCTGCCACCCTTTGTAGATTTGGTCATCCATCGTCTTCGTAAACTCATGATTGTTCCGTAGCTTGAAGCGTTAGTATTCCCGATGGTCCTGCATCATCCTCTCATTGACATCGAGTTCCTTTCTCCTTTCCTCGAGGGCCATGATTTCATGTTTTACCTTCTCATCCCTGTACTTTTGAAGTTTTGTTTCGATATCGACAATTTTCTTTGGAAGCATATTGGAGGTGAAGCCTAGTTCTTTTGCAGATATTTGAGTCTTGTTATTGAGTTGAGCAGTAAGATCCTTTCGAAGTGCAGAATAAGCGTCTTGATTAGTCGAGTGGTTCTTGTTGGTTTGACTGAAAGGGCGAGTGTTTTGGGATTGTCAGTCTGTTTGCTGGACTGTGTCTTGATTATGAGAAGGATTTCCTTCGCTTTATTAATAAGATTGTCGACAGGGAGGCTGATTCCCCAGTTTTCGGAGAGCAATTCGCGGGTGGTCTTGAAGTTCTGGAAGGTGCAGGTTAAATCCTGCTTATTATGAAAATCTCTGTTTCTGCGGAGATGAAGTTTGGAGAATATTTCTCCGAAGAGATAGCCGTTTGCGAAGTCCTTGACATCACGGGGTTAGTTTGGAAGTTTGAGGGATTTGAGCCACTAGGTAAGTTCAGGACCTAATTCGGACATAAGATAGTTTGAAGAAAAATGATGAGGTTAATAAAGAGGCTTATTGTTTATTCGAAATTAAAAAAAGAATCTATATAGTTTATTCTTTTTGTAATAGTTGTAATTGATGACAAAAAAATCAGTTTCACAAATATATTAAATATCAAATTTTCAAATTCGATAAAAAAAAAATATCGTGGTTTTTGTATTTTTTATATTTGTCAGACCCATTTATTATATAAGGTGAATTACTGATAGAGAAAAGGTTTATGATTGAATGTTTCATACTAGTCACCAATCAAACTACACCCATACATGTATATCCGTTTCAATCGTCGTTTCTCATTCCCAATTTCTTATAATCAATTGGCGCATGGCATAAGGCACAACACTTCAGCTCAACTTTCTCAATCTCTGATTAGATCATCTTATGCTTGCAGGCCTTGCAAGTGTAGTATTCTTTCGTTAGAATGGCACGACCCGTGAGCACGCATGCCTGAAGTTTGACCCACAACTCTTGCAGCTCGTCTCGTACTCGGTCACCTGTTCTTTGCACAACTTCCTGGACACTTCGACCTTTCAAGAGCTCCTTCTTTGGGTGGGTGCCTCGTGAAGATGTTGACGGCGATTTCTTCAAAGGCTTATTTTTAATCTCCTAGAGACATACCCTCAAGTTTCACAAAGGCGCGACTACATTATTTATAACTCTATTATTCCGTTAAAAATATATATAAATTAATTTCAATTGTATGTATATACCTTATTATAGTATGCAGCCAAGGCAACGAGGGTATATATTTTTTTAGCCTCGAGCTCTAGCTCATACTCGGTCAGCCTCAAAGCTGTCTTCAAGGCTGATTTGAAAGTGCCTGAATAAAGCTGTTTTTGACATAGGATATAGAAATGCCAAGCCTCAGCTCCTCTCCACGGATTGTTCAGAATCTTATCGCTGCTAGTGTTAATATCACTGGTAATCAGGGAATCCAGAGTCTTCGTGGTGTTTCCACCTTGTCCGGTCATTGTGGAATCAATCAGCCGTTTCTTGTAGAGATCGACTTCCAATGCTGCCATAACATACAGTTTCTTGATATACAAGGGTTTGCTTTCTCTTTCGATCAAATCATTAGCAATCTTCGATAAAAGAAGGGCAGCTTCCGTGTTCCTGTTAGCTTTTCGATAGAGTTCAGCAGCTTCAAGTCTTA
>NW_028282735.1:0-29987 GCF_059751285.1 Brachycentrus maculatus
CTAGTGATATTGATCAAAACGTTTGATACCAATATATAGCTGTTTGCAATCAGAGGGTAGATAGTACTTGAACATTTAAAAAAAAACAAATTGATGATAATATGGAAGGCAAAGGAAAAAGGGAGTTTAGGGAAGGAGGTAGAGGGAAAAATTATAGGAGGAGGTTTGATGGACAGTTAGGATTCTAATGATAAATAGTAATGTTTAATTTATCGCCGCAGTTGAGATTTTCAGGCAATTTCTTTTCGATGAATACAGAATTGATAGGTTGATATTTTTTTTAACAATACTAACCGTTATGCTAACGGAAGTTGTTACACGTGAGATGACATGGGTCCATCGTTTTTAAGGAAGAAGACAGGGGAGGTTTTAATTTGTTTTATCCAATCCTTGAGGTGAATTGTGTAGGTCTCTTAGGTTTATATTAAATAAACATCATATAACATGCAGTGAAAAACTAAATTAAGTAAAAATAAACTAAGTAAATTAATTAAGTAAATTAACTAAGTAAACTAATTAAGTAAAAATAAACTAAACTAATATAAGTAAAAAAAAAACTAAATTAAGAAAAACTAAATTCAGTAAAAATAAATAAAATGAAATTAGCAATGTAATCTATGGTTATAGTAAAACGAATATTTTCAACTAAATTAAGTAAATCATAAACTTCATTCTATACTTCTATTTCAAAAGACTGTGTTTTTAAACGGGTCATCAATCCGTATTGTCTGAAGCTTAAAACGACTTATCTTTTGATATGAATATTTTCTATCGAATAGTTAATTTCAACCTTCACTATGTATGGAATCCCAGCCTAGAAAGGCGCTGATAGGTCCCTCAATTATGGGTGCCGGACCGAAAAACTTTGGGAACCAGCGGTCTAGCGGCATGTTCGCACATAACTATAAGTAAATAATATTGTTTTAAGTATCAACAACTCGCTAATTCTTCCCACAAGTATTAGGCTGTGCCACAATATTAAGAAACGTCGGATTTCGGTGATGAATTGCTATGTATTTTTTTTTCAAAATAGTAACTAAGGATCGATTCCTAAAATTGTTTGAACTGGCCGGCAAGAGAGAAGATGGAGGGATCCAGAAATAAAATATGTATAAATATTACGTGAACAGAAAAAATGTCCACAAATAACATTACTTTTACGTCAGCAAAATCAGCGAATAACGCCACTTGACGTCATGCGTCTCGAGATCTGCCATGCTGCAGTATTAAATCAATCGACTTACTCAATAAAACAATTGCACAACAGTACTTACGATTCAAATTTGAAACTATCGCATCTTGATAGCTGAAGTTGTGTAGAAGAAGAGATGTGCGTTTTTATAATGCTGAATTAAAAAAAAAAACGAATATTTAAAAACAAAACATACTCGAAAAAGTGGATTTCGACATTAAATTTAAAAAAAATATAAATTTATTTTTCCTTACTGATTACGGAATAGTAATTAAAAAATTCGTCCGCCTCCGTAGTGTAATGGTCAGCATGCTCGGCTACCGTTCCGTCCCAGGTTCGATTCCCAGGGGGGTTTAATAAATATAAGCGATTTTTTCACTCTAATATTTAATCAATATTACACTGGACTGGTACCTGAAGTGGAGGGCTGATCACCTTTCCTTCATGTGTAAACGATCGAGATAACACTGCGTTTATATGAAGCAGTGCCCTATGCACCATTGGGGTGCAGTAAGGGTTTTATTATTATTAATTAAAAAAATATTAGCATCAAGACAGCCTCTAGATAAACATACATTAGATAACAGATGTAAGCCCTAATTTTGGGTGTTAGGAATGTCAGTGAAATATTGGGTTGTAAGAGAAATACAGGAGTTACGGGGACTATGTGAGGGTAAATGAGGATAGCAGCAATACCTATTGCACTAAGTTATGTAATTTGTACGAGTCTCTGGACGATCATACTAGATACGACCATGACTAAATCATTTAGATAAGCACTGTTCGGAGAGAAACCCATACTGATAAAATAACTCGGAAATCACTTTCCAGATATACAGGGCATAAAGTCCACGTATTAAATGACACATGACATAAAAATATATTTAAAATTCCGATCCGAGACGTCCAGATATACTCGTGAAAGTGAGATATAATATCAACTTGTTTTACTAGCACGTGACAAGAGGGGTCGGTGAAATAGCAGCAAAGAAATGAAAAAGGTCTATATACCATATTCATTATCTATAACTAAAGGGAAAAAAGCTCTCCTAAGATATTATATTAAATACAGCATAAGTTCACGAAATCGATAATTAAAAAAAACACACACCCAGAAAAATAGCGAATAGCTGATAATCAAACCCATGACCAAGCTAGAACGACGGACTGACCACTCAGGAAGGTATAAACTCGAAGCCACATCTTTCTTAACTAAATATGTCGTCAAGACAATAAAATACAAAATAATTATATAAATCTAGCATCATTATCGTTGTTTTTATTGTGTACGTACGTAAAAGTATATAAAAAACGTATAATATAGATACAGTATAGCGTGCATTTACAAGGTCACTGCTTGATAACCAATAGCGTGATGATCAATAGACAATAGCAGAGGTACAATGACGACAAAATCATCATTTATCATTTTTATACAAAGAATTCTACGTTATGTCTGGAATCATAATAGACAAAATAAAAAGGACAAAATGAGACGGAAAATAGTGGATAAAAAATTTCTTTCTTCTCCCTCTCGAGCAATCGGCTTCGGGGATGTTTGACAGTTTTTGTTTCCTTCACAACATATCTCTGCAAGGCTAGTTTTTATTGCTATTTTTTTTATATACCCTGTCCAGCCCATTGGCGATCTCTATGGTTTCCGCCACCGTGTCCTCTGACTGGAACATCATCAACTCCTCCAATCCTAGTCCAGTAACGTACATTGCCAAATTAAGACAGTACCCTTCTTCAAATGTCACATCTTTTCTCTCTCTTTTGGTTCCGTATCAGTATTTAGACGTTGGCGTCATCCATAGCCCTGCACTGGTCTGTCCCAGGCAGCAAGGAATAGCTGCTCCGTACCGAGATAAGTCCAGTTCCTGATATTCCGCGGCCTTGACATCATTTGTCTTCCTGATCCTCGTCTTCCTTCCACCTTTCTATCGATTATGGTTTGGAGTGGGCAACACTTTGGACTTCGCAATAAATGTTCAAAGTATTGAGTTTTTCGTTTTCTGACGGATGTTATGAGCTCCCGGCATTTGTTAATCCGTTTCAGGACAGCCTCGCTTAGTATCCGTTTTGTTCATGATATTTGTTTTGCAGTGACGCAATTTTCTTTGAAATTATGGAGGTTTTGATGCTTTAGATTGGCTCATTTGGTTCGTATAGAAACACGGACTAAACATACCATTTGACCTGTTATTCTCGAGAATAACCTGAAGCAAATGGTACTGTTCACCATTCAATACATCAATACACCACTCATGAAACCGTCTTTTTCGCTCTAGAGAAATTGGTTAGTGTTTGCAGAATTAATTCCAGCTAATGTATGATATGTATTTAAGTAATGTGAGTTATTCAGAAAAGTATCCGTTAATATGTATATAATTTGGCTCTATCCCTCGACCAAAAATATACAGGAAAATGGCCGCCGTCTTCATTCAAATGAGAAGCTGTTGATGTTTATACCATCAAATTGAAAACGTTATGAAAACAAAAAAAAAGCCTTAAATAAATGACAGCCGATCGTCATCAATTAAGTTTTTATTTTTACAGTCAGTGACGCAAATATGAATTAATACTGTTGGAATTGTTTGTTAAATGAATCTTTTTACTACTCTTGCATTTTTTATGGTTACTAATAATTCGGAAATCAAATTAAATTCAAAAACGATCGATACATTATGATTTAGAAAAAGTCGCAAATGAAACGTTTTTTTCAAGATGGATAAACAACTTTACTGTAAAGAAAATAAGGAAGCATTGATTGGATGATACACCCACGTCGTTTTACAAATCAATAAGACTATTCTCAAAGTTTTACTTTATTGTAAAAAGTAGACATTTATTATAAAAATAAAAAGATTTTCCGCCCCCTACCAGTTTCCAGGATTTTTATGGTTTCTAAAATTCTCGTGGAAGAGGCGGGGGAGATTAATAACAGAATAGAAGCCTTTGAGAATAGGTACATATACATATCTGTTTATTCGATAACTTCGGTAGAACAGTGATGTAGTATATTTATTCAAGGAAAACATATTGACACAAAAAAGATATTGGCGCACTAAGCGGTATTGTGCGCCTTTATTGAAAATAACAAATAAAATAATAAATAATAGTTTTTATTTCTTCTTACTCGCACCGTTTTTCTTCAAAGGACTAAAAATTACAGATTAGCAGTGTCCAAGTTAGTACGAGTACGGGAACGCATGGTGCAAAAACTTAGTTTTCAGTTTATTCAACAACAAAAAAATAAACACCTGTATAATACCACTTTTTTCATAGATAAATACTTGTATTTTTATTATTTACTAACATATTTCAATTTTATACTATTTTTGTGAGCCTAAGCGGCTCATTATTAGAAATAGGTATCAAATTGCGGTAGAGTGGGTTCGAACCGAGAAACTCTGATTCAAGAGTCCGCGACACTAACCACGGGACCACAACCCGACACTTAATGAGTTTTATTTCATTACACACGACTAGTTTCGAAAACTACTGATGTTTTCATGTACAAGTGAAATAAAAGTAAAACTAATAATCAACATGTCATTCCACAAAGTTTATGCCGAATTAATAAATAATATAGTTTTCAGTTAGTCAATTTGACGATTGAGCACTAAGCTGTCGGTAATTGAACATATCAACGTTGTTGGATGAGGTTGCTCGTTGGAAGAAAAATATAAGGTTTCAAAATAGCCAAAATTTAAAATAATTTCATTTTTAACATTTTAAATTAAAAAAAATATCGAAAGTTAAAATTTTAGGCTGTTTGTAGCCGTCTATAGGTTTGCGAACAAATCCCTCCATTCCACCCCGCTTTTTTTTGTTCGACCTTATTTTTGGTAGCCGATGCAATTTTCAGTTACTGATCGTCTTGAACATAAATCCCAATTCAGGATGTTTGTACAAATATCGTGCGAACGCTACAGTTGTAGCGTAACGCTACAATTATATGCACGTACGATTTACGAACGCTACATTTTTTATTGCAGCATTTCCATTGCTAGTGAATGTATATATCCTGCATAGAGAGCGGATATGGATCAAATAAGTGAGACGAATGGACGCGGAAGGTGCGAAGTTTGATTATATTTTTATTTCTAAGATAATTTATAAAGGCAAAATTACGTATATATGTACACAAGTATTTGAACTTGTTCTCCAACGCGTGACGAATGATGACCAACGATGACTCGACACATTTATTATCACTGCGTGCGCAAAATTGTTTGTACTAGACATACCACCACACACAATATTTTATAATACGTATTATACCTACACATGCACTTCCTTGGCATACCACAGTGTTAAATTAAAATAGCTACAGTAGCACAGCGGGTAGCACGTTTTACAAAGAATGACGCCCCGGGTTCGATCTTCGCACGGCTTAATTAGAGGTTGTCAGTTATTTTATACGCTGTTTCTTATGAAATGAACGAGTTCAGTAATTTAATAAAAAAAACATTGAGGTTCTTATGTTTTCTTTTAAAATATTGAATTAAAAAGATACATCTCGTTATACAAGGGATTTAAAAGATACATAAACTTGTTATACAAGGACGTCAATCACCATGACGTCCACCGAAAAGATGAAGGGGAAGCTGGACCTCCCATCTAAGGAACAAGACCGGAGCCCCGATTAAACAGATCAACAGATCTATAAAGAAAGGAAGAAGAAGAAGAAGTATTGTATTTAAAATATACATCTGGTACCTAGTTGGATTGACACAGTTCCTGACAAGAAGTGCTTCATAAAATGATAGTATTGCCACATGTCATGTACTTGGTTGGTCATGCACAAGTGTTCAGTAAGAACTTTTTTAAGAGAAAGACCTTTTTTATTTTACTAACAGCCGTATAATGGAGTGAGGAAGAAAAAAACTGCAGAATGCTTCTCCTGCGTCCGTGTACAAACAGTAACATAAAGAAAATAAGAGGAAAGAACGGTTAAAGGAATTTGTGAGGCAAATGTAGTTGGAGAAAGAAGCAGAGTAAAACCGAAGAAAACTTAGCACAATCAGGCATGTAAAATACTTGAAAGTCGAAATAATCGGCGGGTATGCATGAGGAGATGCATGAATGTGGAAGAGGCGAATAATGTTTGCAGAGGCAGGGTGATATGGCGTTCTATTCTCTCTGCCTACCCCTGCGGAGAAGCGGCGTTGTGGTTAGTTAGTTAGTTAGTTAGTAGGAGTTGACAATTATTATTTAACAACAGGCTTGCACTTGTATTATGCTAATGTTTGCATTCCCAATTGAACCTCTAAACCAGGGTATACAAACGCCGAGAAATTCAGGCGAATTCAAAAATTATGTCAAAATTTGGCTTTGTAACGGAAAGTCCATAAAAATGATATTTAGCCGATCCTCACCGTCTGTATCCTACCCTCGTACAGTCATAACCTTTTTATTATATATATGTGCTTAAAAATCAATACAAACGCAACGGATAACTTTACAACATTTTGAGTGTGTCCAAATACTTGTTCAATGTATCAAAATTGGTTAATATATATAGAACTTCCAAGAATTTGAGTAGTGTGGTTGTCAATAATGTGTAGAATTGGTGAATGTTACACGTGTGTAAAGTGATAACTTAAACCAGCTTATGACGGTCGTCAGCCGCGTAAATGCTTAGACTTCCATATTCTTCTTCATCTTTGATGAGATGTCAAAATATGATATGCAATGCATTACGTTTACCGAGATTTCAAGCGTCAATAAGTAGAATTTTTGGTGAATTCCACAATTTGTGTAATTGCTTTCGTTCATTCAAGAAACTACACTTTGGCGAATAGTTTCTGTTATTTGCAATTCATCGTTTTTTTTCAATGTTTGGAAACTACAACATTATAGATAAAAATACCGTTTTACATATTGAAGATGTCAAACACGCACAGTATTATTCTAAAAAAAATAAAAATCATGTCGCAATGATATGAAACTATTTTTCGTTATGTTAAAAATCTTCAATCTCAGCATAGACCCACAGCTGTATATATTTTAAATAAATTAATTTAATTATAAGCACACTGTACACATCGACAATACTGAAAGTGAACCTTGCCCGATATGTAATTAAGATGGTGTCTACTCTTCTATTTGATATTATTCATAATTCATAACATTCGTGTCTCAATTACGAATACAAAACAACAATAATTACACTCTGATAAATATCACAAAAATATTTTGTCGTTTATCGATATACGGCGTAAATAAATATTCAACTTTATATTTGATCTGGGTGTGTGCTTGTACCAAATACTTGTTCAAAATCTGGGTTTTCTCTACTTATGAGTTATATATTTATAATTTGTCATCTCGACCCGTCATAGGCTGGTTTATGTAGGTCATGTTGAGCAGTCGTTAAGTTAATTATGAAATTATTATTAATTTCTGACGGTTCAATATTAAGCCGAATTGCATGAATACGCTTTTTTACCTGTTTGAATTAGTAAAATATGTTGCTTGCAAAAATCAAATGTGTACATAGTATATTTTTTTAATTTTTTGATTTGGCGTTTAATATGTAGAACTCCATTTATATTAATGTATTAATTTTAAATCAAACACAGATTTTTTGAGTCTACGTAGTTGTATTTTATTAACAAAAACACATAAAAATTATACTGTGACAATTGTTTCGCCTAGTTATGGCATTATCAAACGAATGTGAAGATCAACTGGACTGACGGTCCTTATGTAGCTATAAATTACTAAGTGACAGTTTTAACATGTCATGTATGTATGTATACCTTGGAAAAATTTCACAAGCTATTTTGCTGAAGTTTGTTTGATTTTGTTAGTGTTTGTTTTTTTTTCCTGGTGATCTTAATAAGTCTCATAATCATTGAATTAAATAAAAATTAGAACTTTATTTTAATTTTTTTATTATTGAAAAAAAAAATATTTGTGTTTTTTTATTATTTACAAAAACACTCCAATTTCATACTATTTCTGTGAGCCTTTGCGGTTCATTATTAGAAATATGTATCAAATTGTGGTAGAGTGGGTTTGAACCATGAAACTCTGACTCAAGAGACCGCGACACTAACCACGGGACCACAACCCGACACATTTAACATTTGTACATACATAGCACATAGCGTAATATGATATAGTAAATAAGGAAAATATTTAGCGCCCTTGAGACGATATTTTGTAAAAATGTCGTTTTATAAATGAGACAAATATCATCATTATCAACTAGAAGCTAGTCATGTGAAACTGTATATAATATTTCGAAAAAAGAGATGATAATGTTAAAAAGGTAAAATATATGGTAATTTATATGTATATTTTAATGTGAAACTCGCGAAAACCAGTTTTTATTTTATCTTTTTGCAGATTTATATGTAAAGGGGTTTCTAACGAAGCAGGAAATATTAAGAAAATGAATCATATACGTAATTGTTTTATCTGAGATATCAATTAGGTAATATCCCCAGCTTTATTTCCTTGGAAACATAAATTTTATTTAATCGAGTACGCGAAACTTATTACGTAAAATGCATGCATTTTATTGTAGATACATACGTATAATGTACGTTTTAGTATCAACGTGACTGGACAGAACTAGTAATCAGGTGAATAAATCAAAATAATTGGTGCGGTGTTAAGTTGATCGTCAATTATACAAAGGCAAGGTAATCGATCAATACTGCGCCTATAAAATTACTCGCGTATTCTAGTGGGAGAGAAAAGGTAATACACACAGGCCGATGCTAAATGTTTAATTCTAATTTCGCATACCTATTTATTTACTAGTTTAGCTCGAGTAAAGAAATGTATGGAATACTTCTTATTCCAATTATTAAACAACAAAAAGTCTTCGGGCTAGATTTTTCCTTATGATTTCGGTAGAAGCGTACCAATTTCGGCAAACCAGTGTAGATTCTGGTAGATTTCAGTGGATTTACCAAAATTTTGGTAAGATCCCCATTTTTTCCCCTGCTGTCCACTCCCCTAGGTGTATAACCAGTGTATATCCGGCTTAATTCCTCGGAATTAGCATTGCAAAACTGGTCATTCATTTAATAAGTTTTTTCCATGGCTAGAATTTTACGAGTAAATATATCGGATCTGACGTCTCGTGGAATAGTGTCGCCGGGAACCTGTTCCGATCAAGCGGAGTGTACACAGAGCCGCACAACGTCGCACCACCAAATCAAATGTGCAAACGCAAACACATCTCGAGAGAATTATTATTTATCCCGGGTAAATAACGCTATTATAATATTATATCTTCAAGAATGACGACGTTTTTCTCGTTGCTGCTTGCGCATCATTTCGGAAATTGCGAGTTGAGACACCTACCTACTACCTACATACCTATATAACAGATTAAAAACAGCAACAACAAAAAAAACAGAACGGTCTCAAACTAAAAATAGGTAGGAACAGTGCTCGTATTAATTTTATTCGAATGGGAAAATATTCTACGTTGGCAATACTATACTTTTTTTTAATTTTGGATTATTTTTTAAATTTTTTTATGGCTGTTCTAAAATATACAAAAAGAACGAATCGATTTTGTACTTCAGTGGGAGATTTTCTAGTTAAGTACTGATGAAATCCGCTACGTTGGCAACAATATACTTTTTTCAATTTTCAACTACTTTTTCCTGACATTTTTATGGCTGTCAAAAAATATACAAAAATAACGAGTTGATTTTGTACTTCAATGGGAGATTTCCCAGGTAAGTTCGGATGAAATCCGCTAAGTGCACTTATCTAACCTAAGATAAACAACATTTTACCTACAAATCGACTTCACTTCATGACCGTTCTACAGTCTGTTCACAGTTATTTTACCTCTAGTTTTTTTATTATTATTATTTATTTGGCAATATAAATAATTAAAAAAATTAAACTAGAGGTACAATAACTGTGAACATACTGTATCCCTGATTGTTTACTCATTTTGATTTTAGGGGTGATGTAATAAACGAACGTTCTCGATAGAACTGATAACTAGTTATGTTATATGCTTGACAATATCAAACAGCTATGAAACAGAGTTATGAGTTATGAAACAGCTATGGTTTATGGAAATCCTGAAATCCACTAGTAATTTGTAGATTTTTATGGTTTCACAAATGCATTATGCATATTTCTTTCTTTATTGTCACCCAGTCGGGCATAGGCCACTGAATTTGAATTTAAGGGTTGCACGTCCAGTGGTGCCCAGCGATGTTCAGTGTGCTCTTACTGTATATATACCACACGGCACACGTCATTAAGGGTATTGTTTCTATCGTACGAAATTCATACATAAATGTCACATAATAAATATTATATTATAAAAACATAAAAGTTGCGATTTAATGATTGAAATTACAGCAGTTTCATTTGCCATTATTTAAATTATTTTTGAATGTTTTTTGCTGATACTTTGTGGCACATTTTATTTTTGATACCTTTATTCCAGCCGGTTTCGACATGTCCCTTGTCATCTTCAGGGATGGATATGTACTTCAGGAATGGTAAGTACATATCCATCCCTGAACATGACAAGGCGCTTATCGAAACTAGTTTTCGGAAGATGGAGTTGGAGTTTTATATTATAAAAGTTTTTTATGTACTTATTATTTTCATGAAACTATAAATGATTATTCTTATGGAATAAGCTATCGGAAAAGCTATCGGGTTATTGTTTGATCACAATATAATATCCAATCCTACCAAGAAATGTCTACATATACAAACATAATTTAATTAAATTTAATACAGATGTTTTTTGTAAACCGGACACATGCTGAAAAATCTAAAAAATCTATAAAATCGTCCGGTATAAAATCGGACTTTCGGGTGATTCAAATCCCAAAAAAATAGTACAATTAGCCATCGGTCAAGCGGCAATATTAGAATTGTATTCTGTAAAGTAAATATATTTTTATATGTCTTTAATACATGCTCTAATTAAGGCAAATTTATAGATATCAAAATAAATTCACGGAAATTCTCTTATAAACTTATCTAATATAGATTCGATAATGTACATATATTTGGAATTCTAAGATACGTAGCAACTAAGTATGACTGATAACGTTTTCTTTGATAATGACTTAAAAATAATGGTACATTTGGTGAAAGTTTCCTATTAATTTCTAATACAAAGAGAAATGTCAATTAAATTAGCATATAAGTAATTTATTAAAAATCCTTATAATATAAATGAAATATTTCCTCGTTGGTACTTAGAATTTTAATAATATTTTATTTGTATGTATGGTCCAAAGTATAATATTCGCGGAGGAGCGTAAAACTTCGGTGCAACGACAAAAGGGTTTGTAATTATTTATGTATGTATTGTGTATTATTATTGTTATTACAGTAACAATCGCATCCAATCTTCTCTCATTACGATGTATAAAATATTATACGAATTGAAGCTACGCCTAATTGACCCCCGACAACAAATACGAACTGTTTGTCCACCGCGAGCAGCGCACACCGCGCACATTCCTACATTCCACAGAAGAAAATGTCAAAATAACTCGATGAAAACAACTTTTAAAAGGTAGTAGAGGGTACTTACAATCTTCGCACAGTCCCATGGTGGCAGATCTGACGTATAATCGCGGAAAAATGCACTTTTTCGTCAGAGATACGGACGCACCGACATTGGGTTATATTCAACAAGTAACTATGAAAGTGAATTATCTGCCTGAGTTTGACAGCTGATCGACTTGTTGCCGCTTCGCGACATCTAGTGAGCGCGGAGAGAAGTTGCGTATCACGTGACACGCTTTTCTGAGCGACAGCTAAACATAAATAAACCTAACGAGTAGGTATTATTGCTATACGTAATTATGTACATATATATATATATACACATATATATATATATATATATATATATATATATATATATATATATATATATATATGTATATATATATATATATATATATATATATATATGTATATATATATATATATATATATACATATATATATATATATATATATATATATATATATATATATATATATATTATATATATATATATATTTATATATATATATATATATATTTATATATATATATATATATATATATATTTATATATATATATATATATATATATATATATATATATATATATATATATATATATATATATATATATATATATATATATATATATATTTATATATATATATATATATATATATATATATATATATATATATATATATATATATATATATATATATATATATATATATATATATATAAATTAATGATCGTATTTTTAACACTCTGTTCCAAGAATACGATCCTCTTTGTATATATTTATCAATCTTTTTATCCCTAGAAAATATTCTCCCCGAATATACCTGTTCCTTAATTTCCCCATGTAGGTACTATTATTTTACACCCAGATCTACATCTCTTCTAAAAGCCTTAACTTTGGATTGTGGAACAAATGAAGATTGTCTAATTGCGGATTTTTGATTAATCATAATCAAAAGATAACTAACTAACCATCACGCCGCTGAGGCAGAGAGAATAGAACGCCACACCAATCTGTCTTTGCATTCTTTGCCTCTTCCACGTTCATACATCTCTTCATACATACCCGCCGATTGTTTCGACTCCTAACCTGACCGCTTTCAAGTATTTGGCAAACCTGATCGTGCCATATATTTTGTATATACTTTATATACTTTTCGAAATTTGAGTGGTTGTCAATCTTAGGCAGAATGGTGTGTAAAATCGCTTAGACAAGCTAACGTCAGGACGTAAGCCCTGTAAACACCCAGATATCCGTATTACCATATCAATAAAAATAAAAACTTCTTTATCTATGTTAAAATGTCAATAAAATCTAGACATACCTTTTTCGTTTAGGATTTCCATTAAAAAAACCTGTCTCGTAGATTTTAAACTAAAGAGAACTTCTAAATTTTTATTTGATTATGTAAATAAATTATTATTGCGTGAACATATCCGCAGTTTTATTTTTGATGAACAAAAAATAATATTTGAATATTACTGGAGACGTGAATTTGCGACAATATTGTTCGACCTTGAAAAGTGGGAGGATATTTCAAGCGGAATGGAATATTTTTTATTAATATTTTAAGTTACGAACATAAATATTATGTATCTACTCGGAAAATATGACTTTTATGGTTCTAATAATTTCCAAGGACAACAATATCAAATATTATATTATGGAAATACTTTTGAGGCATCTCGATGGCTCGCGTCATGAGCGCCTACTTTTGAAACCAGTTTTAAACTAATACAGAGCCTAGCGTTTTAAGCCAAAATCCCCCATGAAAATTTGTCCTGATAAATCACTACTAGGTCCAAGGAGGTGCTGGACCAATTCGCAAACCAGCATTAAAACCTAAGGATATAAATAATTGCCCATATTCACCAAAAATGTTTGGCCATTTCAAGAAAAGCGATTAACATTTTTGACAATTCAACATTCAACATAGATGAAGAAGAATATGGAAGTCAGCGTATTTACAGGGTGTATAACCTGTCGTAGTATGGTTCAGTGATCACTTCATATTTACATTTCATATTCACCCATAATTTACAACCACATTACTCATTTTTTTGGAATTTATACAAATATCATAAATCTCGGGTCACGTCGTGTTTAAATTTTTCGGCAGCATCTATTGTTGAATTGAGAAAGTTTTTATTTAAAAGAAACCCTTTTATTTATATGCGAGATCCTAAGATTATTTTACATACTGGGAGACGCCTGAAAACACGATTTAAAATTTTTACGCAGCTTGTAATTTGACCAGTTATTTTATTCACAAGATTTTAGGTGTATCCAAATCTCTGTTCACAAATCTAGTTTCTCCACTTAGGGGTTATTTTTCCGCATAGAGAATTGATTTGTGAACCCTTTTCGATTACTGACCACGAGTAAGTGAGATTAAGTGAGAAAACATCTTTGTAAAAATGTCAAACACCGCAACACTTGTACTACAAATTATTTTTTAAATGCCAGAACACTGACCGATCGAAGAGGGATAGGTGCATTCTTTGATTTTTTCGTTATGTAACTAATCGTTAATCTATTTTACGGAATAGACCCTTTTAGGTAGACAGAAATATGTACAGACATACCTGTCTCCGTATGCAGTTAAAATTAGACGAATAAATAAATTTTGGCAAATAACCAAGATATATTGATTTTACACATACATGACATCGTGACGTGTTCAAATATTTAATCAGACACTAATAATCGAAGAATCCTCAGAATCACACAAGTTATCAAAATGGAAAGCACATTTTTAGACTTCATGGATAAGTTTCATATTTTCAATTTGCCAAGAGTCGCGACGTTAATCTTAATACTAGAATATTCATATAAGTAATAACTAGGTGTAGACTATATTTATCAAATATATTGTAGTGTAGTCTCAATAAGATAAACGACACCTGGCCATTTTATCGGCTATAGTAACAAAATCTAATCGATGTACTATGGATTAGTTGATCCACACAATCCCCTAGTATTGGTCAATTCAAGAAATCGATTGCTTATTAATTTCTAACATAGCTAAGAACAGTGAAACGACATAACGCAATCAAATATCACTGCAGTTTTTAGCACAGTTATCGTATGTCGCTCACTCCTTTCAAGAACGTCATAAATCAAAAAACCTGATTTTTCAGGAGAACGTTTTTAAAGTTTAAAACTATAATACAATGTATTAAAAATAAATATCAAGCCACTTATTGAACTTTTTTCTGTGTAACAGATCTTTTTAGGTAAAAACTGAAGTTTTTTTCTCCATTTGAAAAATATTTAGTTATTTAAAAATAATAATTAGACAATACCTTTTCTTCAAAATGCAAAAACAACACTTTCTGCCCTGTAGCGGGTAAATATTAAGTTTAAAATATGCCTCTTTTGCTGGGATATAGTACATTTTCTGGGCATTCCGAAAACATGCACATCTGAAAATTGCCGATTTTTTGATTTATGACGTTCTTGAAAGGAATGAGCGATGTGTTCGATAATTACATTTTTTCTGTAATATTGGTCAGGAATTAAGAGATTAGGTAAACAGCAATTACTCGGGCTATGTTTTAAGACGCATGTAAAAAGAGAAATAAGAAAGCTACTTAGCTCTATCAAAAGGGAAGAGAAATGCGGAGTAATTATATTACAAGATAAATTCGAACGTAAACGTAGTATGGGATAGTAAGAGTAGTGTGCGTATAAGACGTATATCCTGGCTCGAGAGAGGTAGATATCTCCAAAATCGGTGGATCTACCAAAATATAGAAGGCAAAGAAACTGTATTTATGACAAGTAAATAAACCATTGTCCGCCTTCGTAGTGTAATGGTAAGCACGCTCGGCTACCGTTCTGGAGGTTCCGGGTTCGATTCCCAAGGGGGATAAAATAAATATAAGCGATTTTTTCACTGTCATATTTATTCAATATTACCCTGGACTGGTACCTGAAGAGGAGGGCTGATCACCTTTCCTTCATGTGTAAACGATCAAGATAACACTGCGTTTATATGACGCAGTGCCCTATGCACCATTGGGGTGCGGATGAGGGTTTTATTATTATTAAATAAACCAAAATATGTGATTCGTCCCAAACTAGGATTAATCCAGGCCTATTAAATTTCGAAAATCGAAACCAAAAATAATTGAGAATACAGTAGTATTGTGTTGTGTCAATGTTGCCGCATTCTAATAAATAATTATGTCGCGTTTAACTGCACGATTTAATAGTTTTATAATTATTAGGTGGCAGTAAAGGTATTTCATGTTTCTCGCTAATGACACGCATAAATTGGATGCCATTCGTTACATTGAAAACTGAAACAACCATTTGAGCAACACCGGTAGTTAAAAAAAAACTGGATAATCTTCAGCAGACAAAATAAAATGACAATACAATGAGTACAATTCTCATTAATCTATGTAAGTAATCGAACGTAGAGCCGACATCGCAGTAACAAAAAACGCGCTAAGATTGCCAGAAATGAAGTCTCTAAGGAGCATATCTGGCAAGAGCCTACGAGATAGGGTAAGGAACACTAGGATAAAAGAAATATGCGAGATCGAAGATGTCTTTAGGTGGGGAAGGCAACGAAGAACACAATGGTATGCACATGTGAGGAGAATGGAACCATCGAGACTCCCTCACATTGCGTTGCACGGCCAAGGTAGACGTCTTCCCGGCAGATCTAAAGGGGTGGATCGACATCGCAGGAGGCTAATATCCCTCTTAAAAACAGGCCACAAGGCCTAGACTAAGAAGAAGAAAAAAAGAAGAAAGAAATACGAAAGATAGATATAAAAAATATACTATGAGCATTTGAAATTTCGCCAAATGATTAGAAGTAGGTGTTTTTGCAGTCTATTTCGTACAATAGTGTGGAAAAATACATTTACATGTAGAGTAAGATGAATCCAGTATTACTGCTGAGTTATAATACCCTATTGACTATTGGATGACGTTTCTGCAGCGCAATGGTTAGCATAGGTTAGGTCCTTACCATTTAACGGCGCATTTACGGCAGGTGCAGAAATATATTTTACAGTACATTATTTACAATATCCTAATCAAATTTCTAATGAGTAAAGAAGAAGTTTTTTTAAAAGTGAAACTTCTTAGGTGGCGATTCGATAAATAATCGTTAGTTGTACGAGATGTATGTATCGACGAGTCGGGGTCGGCAAGAGTTCTACAGACTTATTTCATAATAACATTGTGGAAAAATTTACTGAATGTTTTATACATAGATTCTATGTGGGAATAGGTTTGGTCTGATGTCTGATGTGACATCAACACCGATAAGGATCGTATAAAGCTACAAAAAACTGTTTTCTAAATATTTGGTAAAATAAAACGGTCGTTGGAAGCATTTATATATGCGCCTTCACTCTCGTCTTTCCAGATACTGTACATTTTTTAAAATTTTATGTACATATTCTGCCGTACTAGGCGCAGATGGCGCATCTACATTAAGGTCGATAATATTATATCGATAATATTATGTAAAGTTTTGGTACCTTATTCCATATTTAATACTTGGTGGTCTATATGTTAGTTTCATGATAGTTTTATGATCACCTTTTCTTCGTGTGTTAACAATCAAGATAAGACTGCGTTTATGTGATGCAGTGCCCTATGCACCATCGGATGAAGATGATGGTTTGAAGAAGAAGAAGCTATACACATATTAGTATAAGATAGTGTAAGTGCTAGTAACTAATGGTAGGTTGTATTTATATGTAATATGAGTTAGATTATAGTATACGACTATAACATTAAAATATACATAATGAAAATATTTACAAGCTTTAAAAAATGTACAGCTTTGATCTCTTTCGATCTTTATATCCACATGAAAATACGTAGTGATGTCAGTTACTCCACCTGGGCTTAGTACGGCAGTATAAATGAATATTATATTTATAATAAAATATATATTATATTTTAGAGCGGCACACGAGAATTTGCATAGATACTTATTCAAATAAACGATTATTAGTTTCATATTTTTATTTTTATTTTCGCTCGAGTCGAGGAATCTATTGCTAATAGCTACATACTTATATGTAAAATAATGTTACCAAATTCTGTCTAATCGACACGTCCGACCAATAACCGAATATAATATAATATAATAAAAAGTATTGCTGTTGACTTCGTGAAAGGAAAAGAGAGAGAAGTTTTAGACTCTAAAGAAAATCAAGGTTTGGTTAATATATTTTTTGACATCTCATCAAAGATGAAGAAGAATATGGAAGTCTGGGCATTTACGGGGCTGACGACCGTCATAGGCTGGTTTAAGTAATCACTTTACACACGTGTAACATTCACCAATTCTACCCATTATTGACAACCACACTACTCAAATTCTTGGAAGTTCTATATATATGAACCAATTTAGAAACCTTGTTCTTGAATCACTAGAACTTCACTAGAGACATCTATTGGTGAGAAGAAGCTTTTAATTTAGTTAATTTATTGAGAGAGAAATACTAAATCATATGTTTTACAAGAAAAAGTTGAAGATAAACGCAGTATGCGAAGAAGTCGTATCCCCCCTGGGAATCGAACCCGGGACCTCCAGAACTGTAGCCAAGCGTGCTAACCATTACACTACAGAGGCGGACAAAGACGAGTTGAGACATACCTATAATATTGACATCTCATACGTGGGGTGAAGAATCCAAAAATCTGATATAATAAAAACTATTAACACTGTTAAAATGAAAATTGGCAAGATGAATGCCAACTTCAGCGTGGAATACAATGAGAAGAATGACGAAATGAAATATTTTAAAATAATTGTCGCTGAGAATTAACATATTATATTGATTTAAATGAAATTGCAAATAATGAACGTATATAGAAAAGGCTACACTACATGATTTCGTTTTAATATTTTATGTAGTAATCGTATCTACAGAATGCATATCCATATATTATCCATTGTGGTACGGTGACACCAAGCGAGGGGTCAGTATTCATAGCCAGCCGGGTTTATTTACATGCTAAATCACTTGCCAACTTGTGTTCAAGGCGTCATTATAGTAGTATACCTAGTAGTAGATGGTAGTGGCGAAATACCGACAGTTTATTTAGGCTTATTTTCGTATTTCCGCCTCCGTACTGTAATGGTCAGCGAGCTCGCCTACCATACCGGAGGTCCCGGGTTCGATTCCCAGGGGGGGTCAAATACATATAAGTGATTTTTTTCACTGTAATATTTTTTCAATATTATCCTGGACAGGTATCTGAAGCGAAGGGGTGATCACCTTTCCTTCATGTGTGAACGTCAAGATAACACTGCATTTATATGATGCAGTGCCCTATGCACCATTAAGGTGCGGATAAGGGTTTCAAGTGAAGTATTTTCATATTTTCAGGCGTCTCTCAATATATAAAGTAATCCGGCTAGGATCTTGCACACATCTAAATCAAAGGTTGTCTGCTAAATAAAAACTTTTTCAAACCAACCATAGAATTTAATATCAAGTCATCTCAATTTCAATTCAAAGTCATGAAATTTATAGTATATGTATGAGTCCCAAAATTTTTGATTGCGTGGTTGTCACGATAGAATGGCGAATGTTACACGTGTGTAAAGTGATGACTTAACCAACCTTGACTTGCCATAAGCCCTGTAAATACCCAGGCTTTCATATTCTTCTTCATCTATGTTAAGATAGCAAAATGTAAAAATAAATAAATATCACTGTGATTACAAACGCCTCCATAGTGTAATGGTCAGCACGCTCGGCTACCGTTCTGGAGGTCCCGGGTTCGATTCCCAGGGGGGGTCAAATAAATATAAGTGATTTTTTCACTCTTATATTTATTCAATATTACCCTGGACTGGTAGCTGAAGCGGAGGGCTGATCACCTTTCCTTCGTGTGTTAACGATCAAGATAACACTGCGTTTATATAATGCAGTGCCCTATGCACCACTGGGATGCGGATAAGGTTTCGAACGAATGAATGATTACAAATGTGGCATGGTAAGTTATTGTATTACCTACAACATTTTGAGTGTGTCCAAATACTAGTTCACAAAATCTAGATTATCTCCAATAACAGAAGTTATTTCATATTATTTTTTGACATTTCATCAAAGATGAAGAAGCCCCGTAAATGCCCGGACTTCCATATCATCTTTGATGAGATGTCGAAAAATAATATTGTAATATCGACGGTCACGTTTTACGATAGTAGTTTGTCCGGAGTTACCCGCTGTCCAGGGTACTCCCACTTTCCCCTGCACACAAATGCGAATCAATAACAAAATGCCGCTAAATTAATATTTATATTGGATAAAATATTTGCCTTGGAAACAGATAATGCGATTTATTTTAAATCTACGAATAAATGCAATAATTTTACTAATCTGCGATAATAATACACGTAATTTTATACCCGCGATGACAACGTATAGCCATTTATCTCATAATATTATATGATTTATTATTATAATTTGATTGCAATAATACCACAATCTTATTTAAGTAACATAAAGTCAGGTATTATTGGTGTATAAAATTATCTGAAGAAATTTTGAAAAAAAGCGTTACATTTTTTTTACAAATTTGATGACTGGCATCAGAAAGATGAAGGGAAAAGCCTGTATAGGTATAATATTGTATTATGTATAGATTGTCCGCCTCCGTAGTGTTATGGTCAGAGCGCTCGGCTACCGCTCTGGAGGTCCCGGGTTCGATTCTCAGGGGGCGGGGGGTCAAATAAATATAAGTGATTGTTTTTTCACTCTATTATTTATTTAATATTACACTGGACTGGTACCTGAAGCGGAGGGCTGATCACCTTTCCTTTATGTGTTAACGATCAAGATAACACTGCGTGCAACGCCCTATGCATCGTTGGGGCGCGGATAAGGGTTTGAGATATGTATAGATATTCGTCAAGAAGCTACTGGTATGCCTCGCAATACCTACTTCCATTTATTAGCTTCCTTCCTCCCGTTGCAACACGTCATTTTTGGGTCTTTTTATTTTTTTAAGCCTTCTCTCGTTTACGTGTGATTTTGGACTTTTTTGATTGTGATTTTCAATGTCATCCAGTATTTGTGTGTTACGAAGTTTAAGTTATTAATAATAAAGCAAATAAGAGTGTTTATTAGTAAATAACAACATAATTATCACTGAAATAATCATTCAAGATATTTGATCAACAAATGGCTGAATGAAAATCATAGGGGTTTAGGTGACATTTTGGTATTTTCGACAACAAAAAAAGAAGTTTTAGTTTTATAGTCCATACATATTTAATGCTACTCGAATATTTTATCACCGAGCCTCCTATTTTTTCTACGATTTGTGATGTAAGAAGGATAATTATAACTCATATACACCCTGTTCACAGTTATTTTACCTCTATTTTTTTAAATTATTGAATTAATTAAAGTATAAATAATTATAAAAAAATATCTGTGAACAGAGTGGATCTGGAGAGAAGATCTGGTGGTGTCAAAAGTCTACGTAATCGGAGGGCATGTATTATTAGATGTATGGAAGTGAAGGAAACTAGGAGTGTATGTCAGGACAGAAGGGTACGGCGTTCCATCCTCTCTGCCTCATCCTGCAAAGAAACGGCGTGATGGTAGTAGTAGTAGTAGTAGATATATCGATTTACCTATTAGATATTTGCAAAAAAAATAACTGTACCTACCTATTTTCAAAGTCGCACACTATCTAATAATTTGCACAAGCATAATGAAATCTAATAAACGGAATACGTAAAAAGCTTACCAAGAAGGGATTAAAATGTCAATACCGTTACATCGATTAGTTATGTCTCGCCATACACCGAATTTCAGATTTTACAACAATTCGGATATTTTATATTTTAACACAAATATTTACCGAATATTTTGACAGTTCGTGTATTTCGTGACATTTGACATCATCCGTTAAGTATAGAAAAACACCTTTTGACGAGCATTCAATATTTTTTTCTTCATTTGTATATCTTTACTTTATGTGTAAAAATGACAAATAAATTCACTTACTAAATTTTCAGAATATATACAAAAATACCGACGTACTACAATAATTCTTTTGTATGAGAAATTCTCGCGACGCAGCAAATGGAAATTTGTTTCCTATTGACTCAATAATTTAAAATTTTAAAACGATTTGTCACAATAACCTACAATTTATATTTTTTATAATAGACTTCGTAAGTATGGTACATAATGTACAATATATAAAAATGGTAAGTAAACATTTCGAAATGAAATTCAAACAATATATGTACAAGTAATTTAAGGTTTTTATACAATGCCTGCATTGCTCCTATTCTCTTATACGGCTGTGAAACATCACACCTTACAAGGAAGGGCCCAGAGCAGCCATGTTTAGCTTTGAGAATATGTGTCTGCGGAGAATTTTTGGCGTGCGGTGGTTTGACTTTGTGAGGAATGAAGAGATAAGGCATAGGACGCAGCAAATCTTGGCCACAACTGTCGTCAAGAAAATGCGATTCAGTTGGCTTGGCCATGTACCTACTTCGCATACCTCCCGAGAGCCACCATCAATCTTGCCTCTTTTACAAAGCATCAGGATCGCGCGGCCCAGGACGACCACTGCTGACAATTTGTCGGCAGTTCTCGTCAGAACTTCGGGACGCGGACCTGACCTGGAAGGATGCAAGGGAGCTGGCAGCCGACAGAAAATCCTGGAGACAGTTTGTGGACTCCATATGCTACACATAGGGAGGGGATATGGTTTAATAATGTAGGATTTTATTCGATTCTTTTTCTTTTAACCGACATCGCACCCAATGGTGTAAAGGGCACTGTGGAGCGTCGATGCAGTGTTATCTTGATCGTTTATTACGTGAATCCAAGGCGATTATTTCTGTGCTTCAAGTACCAGTCCAGAGTGACGTCAAATGAGTATTAGAGTGAAAAATCATTGATATATTTCAACAGTTCTGAAAATCGTACGCAAGTCCTTCAAAATAATTTTGTTTTGATATTTTTATTTATTTATCTTTTTTATAGTTAGGTTACCTACTGAGTATGGTCATAATAACATGTATGGTATGTTATGAGGATGATTTTAACACTTGAAACTGGTTTGGACTCTTCAAATCATCCGGATGTATTTTTCTGAACGTATGCAAGTAACAAGGTACCTAATACCTACCTACACGACTTCATAGTACCTACAGGTGGCACAAAATTAATCACTATCAGAAGATGTCATAATTTTTGCAAATTGTCAATAATATTAAACATTTGTGAACTACACAGCTGCAGTATACAATCAGAGTTAGGGTGGCGCAAATATAATTATTCAATTTTGTTTTAAAATAACTTTTTTAATAAAAAAATGATTTTGAGTGATAGAAATCTTTATTTGGACGTTTACAATTTTACTTGTTAAGTGGAAAAGATGATATCCGCCAAGTAGCTGCCTACAGTGTTGATACGCATTGGTGCCCGTTTTATAAATCTGTTTGTATACTGCAGCTGTCTAGTTTACAAATGTCAAATACGATTGACGTAAGACGCCATCTGCAAAAATTATAACACGTTTCGATAAGGTGATTAATTTTGCGCCACGCTGTAGAAATGTCAAGACGTACGACGAAGCTTGATACCGATTTTGGCTCACGGAGCGACTCGAATGCAGCTTTACGAACATGACATACGAGTATGTAATATGCGCGTAGCTACCGACAATAAGCGCAATCTGTGCACGCATATTAATAGTCAGAATTACCCAGCAACCTATATCAAGTTAGGAACAATATTAGGTCTATTCTATAAATGTGCTTAACAGCCGAATAACGCAACCCTGTTTCATAACTCGCCTATCATTTCGCTGCGTTAGCACTCCTGCTTGTATTTTATCGATTATATAAATACACGTCCGCCTCCGTAGTGTAATGGTCAGCACGCTCGGCTACCGTTCTGGAGGTCCCGGGTTCGATTCCCAGGGGGGGTCAAATAAATATAAGTGATTATTTCACTGTAATATTTATTCAATATTACCCTGGACTGGTACCTGAAGCGGAGGGCTGATCACCTTTCCTTCATGTGTAAACGATCAAGATAATACTGCGTTTATATGAAGCAGTGCCCTATGCACCATTGGGGTGCGGATAAGGGTTTTATTTTATTATTATTATTATATAAATACAAAACAAAATTTTGTCTTGCCTCCCACCAGTCTGATGATGTCGATGGCGACAAAACCCGGTCGCTGATAATTTTTAGTTACATTTTCGACATCTCAACATAGATGAAGAAGAATATGGCAGTCTGGGTATTTACAGGGCTTACGTCCAATCATAGGCTGGTTAAATGATCACTTTGCATACGTGCGACATTCACCAATTCTACCCACGATTGACAAGCACACTACTCAAGTTTTGGAACTGCTAGATTGGTGAGTAACGTGATAACTAGTTAGTTAGTTAATATTAAGATGTAAAAGATCACTAGTCACTGTCATAAAGACACGGTATATATTTAAATGACGTATTAAATAAATAAATAAATCACGTTTCGAGCAGATTGAGGAGTTGATTGGAGCCTCGGTGACTCACGACAGGAATGGATGAAACAAACCAGAGATTGCTGGAGGTCACGAGGGATACGACAGAGATGAAGAAAACAGTTAGTTTGCATTGTAGTTTATTCTTTAATCCGCTTGTGAATGCTTGCCTCCTTGTCTCCTAAACATGTTGTAAAGAATCTAGTATTTGTCTACGTAATTCTACAATATTGTTTGTACATATTATGCCCAGATTCTTGAACGTTCCGTGTGAAGAGCTCCACGGTCAGGTGACATATTGTGATTTCATTGATGGTAGCGGATAATACAGGCATTAAACAAATACTTCAGGATAAGTATACGCACTGAGATGTTTACATAAGCCCTTTACAATATTAACTATTATTCGTGTGTAAAGATAAATCACATACGACGAAGGATTTAAGAGAAAAGATTCATAAATATGAACCGTCAAAGAAATACAAGCATTCGTAGATAAGAAGTAAAGACAATTTGACATGGTTTTACTAAGATTTAAGTTAGTAGTAAGAATACCAGTTATTTTGAATTTTGGTGCCCATTGATAGAATACGACTCTTCAACAAACTATCAAAAAGATATTACCAGGGCTTTTTTAAAACAAAAAAGGAACTCACTTCATGTCAAGCTTTTAACTAAAAATTAATATATTTAAATATCATTTAAATATTCATTACAATACCATATTTTATCATTTTAAAGAATTGTATAAATACATATTATAATTACGTAAGCGCAAACATTGTTACACCTAATTGATTTTGAAAATTAAAAAAAATTATGTTCGTGATTTTTTTAAGTTGATGATAAAATTGATATTGCATTTAAAATTCTAAGCGTTTCGTTATTGTTAAAAAAATTACATCTGCAGAAAGAATATTTATCTATGTAATTTAGATCTCATATGTATAATTACAATTGAAATAAAGGGGTTCCAACAAGAAATGACAATAAAAAATTTTATAAATACACAATAATAATAATAATAAATCGTATAAGATGTTAAAAATATTCAAAAACCAACTCCATACAAAAATTTCTACTTGATTTTTCTGCATATGAATAATATTAAAAAATATAAAAAAAATATATAATATAACTAATCGACCCTAAGAATCTCCTGAAAACGATAAAATCGATTATTGGTAAGCAAAACTGTAAAAAGTATTCAACAAAAGTATTCAACATGATCAAAAAAATTAATTATGTCAAGGGCTTTGCACCGTTTCCTCGACAAGTTTACCGTGGACTGGAAACTGTTATGGTAGTCTATCCTCTCTGCCTACGCCCAACAAGTGAGTAAAGCAAATAAATAACCAAAGTGACAGAAGGCAAGTGAGATATTGAGTTACGTGCATACCGGAGTGCGACCAGAACTGCATTTTTATATTTTTTCTACATATTCGATGAATATTCTTCGACCAATAAGTAGTGCATTTCCTGTGAGGTATGGTCATTCCTGCATCTGAACTGCATTAAATGTCAGCCGTACATATATTATTATATCGCATTGTGTGTCGGGTCGAGGAATATGGAATATTCGCTCGATCATAAATTATAAATGCTAATCGCGAAATAACGTCAACCTTAAAAGAAGTTAAGTACCACTAAGTGTCGTTCATATGAATACGTATATATATATGTGTCATATTTTTTACCTTAAAAAATATATACACATTAGGGTATAAAACGAGCTGTTTGTGCAGTTTGAATCAGAATATTTCTGCATCAAATGCGTCTGATTTCAAGCGATTTCGATGGCCCTGAAATAAGTAAAAGCCTTTATACATTTAAAATTTTACACATTTAATTTTAATCATAATAAAATTTACTTACCACTAATATTATTTTTCGTAAAATACGATATGATAATGACGATTATTTTTTTAAAATTCATTTCGTAAGAAAAATAAAAGCACAAACTTCAGGTAAACTGATATGATGTAAAACGCTATAAATGACGATTTAAACTTTTTTCTAATGACTATATCGGAAAACGATGATATCCAAAACATCAATGATGATGATAGTGACATTGTTGATGTAGGAACATTCGTTACATAGTATTGTATTGTACTGTATTAATTTCTTTATATTTTTACGCCTTCGAAGTCGTCAACGACATATCGCTCACTCCTTTCAACAATGTCATGTTTCAAAATGCGTCAATTTTCGGTATTGCATGTTTTCGGAATGCCCAGATATTGTACTACATCCCAGCAAAAGCGGCATATTTTTAACTTAATATTTACCCGCTACAGGGCAGAATGTGTTGTTTTTGCATTTTGAAGAAAATATATTGTTTAATTATTTTTTAAAATATACTAAATATTTTTCAAACGGAGAAAAAACATTCAGGTTTTACCTTAAAAGATCTGTTGCACAGTAAAAAGTTCAATAAGTGGCTTGATATCTATGTACTTTTATTATATTCTTAAACATTAAAAATGATCTCCTGAAAAATCAAGTTTTTTGATATTTGACGT
Organism: Brachycentrus maculatus; assembly: GCF_059751285.1. NCBI lineage: Eukaryota > Metazoa > Arthropoda > Insecta > Trichoptera > Brachycentridae > Brachycentrus > Brachycentrus maculatus. The sequence continues at coordinate 26,760 of NW_028282735.1, forward strand.
TGTGGAAAGGAGTGAGCGATATGTACACACATATAGCCTACCTCACAAAAGCTTGGTTTGTTAAAAGTTTGACTTAGTAACGAAAAGTTTAACGAAACCTTATTGCTAAAAGCAAACGCAACTTCGAACGTTATGAATATTTTTTTTTTTTAAAAGTCAACAAAACAAGTAAAAGAATCTAACTTCCGTATCTAGAATACTGATTAAGGTCTATTTAAGAATCTGTTAAAAAAATAAGGTTATGACATACATAGTATGTCGTAAATACGTTAAAAACGTTAAAATACTATTTACCAGGGCTTTTTTTAAACAAAAAAGGTCCGGAACTCACTTCATGTCAAGCTTTTTATTTAAAAAAATACATTCAAATTTCATTACAATACCATATTTTATCATTTTGGTGAATTATATACAAATAAAGATTGTAATTACGTAAGCGCAAACATTGTTTCATCTAATTGGTTTTGAAAATTAAAAAAAAATATCCCTGAAAAAAGGTGCCGGAACGCGGTTCCTCCGCGTTACATGGAAAAAAGCCCTGGCGATTACTGTTTTAATAAAAGTATGATTGTATTTATTTAGTACTATTTAACTTTTTTTTCACAATATATATATATATATATATATATAATATATATATATATATATATATATATATATATATATATATATATATATATATATATATATATATATATATATATATATATATATATATATATATATAACATAATATATAATGGTGAAGAATATCTTAACTCTCTAACAAAATATCCTATACGTCAAGTGAAAAGAGTTGCAAAAAATTGAAATTGTATAAAATTCGGTAGTTTGAGAAATTCTGTTCTAGTAAAATGCAAAGTTGAAAAATCGACAAGTCAACCTGAGGTCAGCCAGGAGGCCAGGAGGCCAGGAGGCCAGGACAGAAAGGAAGCACATTCATCCAACTTGTGCACACTATTAAAGGTTACAATCGTTATAAATTTAAATTGTAAAGTTCCGTTGACGAATCGCCACACTGGCAATAATGCTTATTTGGGTCTCGTTTGCAAATAGGCCGAAAAAATCAATAATTTTCTGGACGATTTGGCTACACATGTATAAATATTATTATTTATTTGTCCACGTTCGTTTGATGTTATTGATGTGTGTTGAGTGAATACAGTGCCTTATGCGAAGTTGTTAACGAATAAGTGTTAGAAGAATACTGAATATAGATTCAACATTTTTTTAAAACCCTTATCCGCATCCCAAAGTAATTTTTCAATCTAATATTTATTCAATATTACTCTGGACTAGTACCTGAAGCGGAGGACTAATCACCTTTTCTTCATAAGTTAACGATCAAGATAACAATGCGTTTATATGATGCAGTGCCCTGTGCATCGTCGGGTATGTATAAGGGTTTGGAGATGAATGAAGAATTATATGTACTTACATATTTAATCTAAATCAGATAATTTTTATTTTTATAGATGTATTTTTTTTACAATTAGGAAACACTTGGAATTTTAAATACAATATCAATTTTATCATCAATTTATACGTAATATCTATTTGGTAGTTTGTTGAAGAGTCTTATTTCTTTCAATAGGCATCAAAATTCAAAATAACTGGTAACTCAAATCTTATCTTTTAACGGTTTTTTTTTTTGAATTACCTAACGTCCAAGTGACTCTGTAATCTAGCTACGGCTTATGCAATACCGTTTGTCATGTCCCTACTCAGGCTTCAACTTTAAAAGTTTCATAGCCTATGACTGCTTGTGAGTGGATTTACTCTTTATGTTTAAAGTTACTATAATTTCATGTAATTCATGAGTGAAAATTCTAGGCAAAAACACTCGCATCTTTTAACGGTTCACATTTATGAACATTTTCTCTTAAACCCTTCCTTGTGTGTGATTTATCATTACACACAAATAATAGTTTATATTCTAAAGGGCTTTTGTAACCATTTCTTCAAATGAATTAATATAAGGGTTTGAAGCGAAAAAGAAGTAATCGTACGTGTTGAATTTTGTAATTAAATTTCTAGGTTTTTATTATTATTATTTATTTCATTGTAACGCATAGTTAGGTTTGAGGAAAGATAATGAAAAACATCGTGGATATAATTAGTGGAATAATATAATCTGAAGGTTATCTTCTGTCAGTTCTAAATTATCTATCATTACAGTTAGTTAAATGCTATTATTTCTTGTACTGGAAACCGAATACAGATAAGGATAAGCCTGATTTATGGCCAAATATTTTGATAGTACAATGACATATGTATATTCAGATATTGTTCATCAAAAGCTTACTTTCAAAAGTGAAAAAATCCCATTGGATCATTGTCAGACGGGAGGAATATCTAATTTAACCTACTCAACTTATAAAGGATTGTATTAGATTCGTTGTGTGTTTATAACAGCCGATATAATCAATATTTTGATCAATCATTTTCTTTTGGAAAATACGTTGTTTCCGTAAGTTGGTAATGAATGACGTCACAGAAACGATGGACTTATTTTAATATTGGTAACATTGCTAAATTAATGGCGGCTCTATTTGTTAATGTCTACGGTATACCCTCCAACTCCCTCCTCCCCTCATATTTGTATAACACAAATGCAAGTGTAGTGGTAAACAAACAATCCACACTACTACTACTTACAGTTCTATAAACCGTAGACAAAAAACCATATGACATCTTAAAACGTTCGATGACGGAAATTTGATGACGTATGCGAACGCACGTTTTTCGTTTTATTAAAATATCTAAAGTTTAAACCTTAATATCTCCCTTACTTCTCTACAGATTTCAATAAGAATGTTATCGATAGTCTTGTGATTTTTCATATTAATTTATCAGCCAATGAACCAACATCGCGACAATAATCTATTCTTATATATCTTAATATTTAGTCTTCCTTGCTGACATTTTATAGGAATATTTTATGAGGGGATATTCAAACACAAACAGATCCCATTCTTCCACTCGCAAACACTGACGTCATATTGCGGTAAAGAGAGTATCTGACGTATTCCAAATGGTGTTGACGATAATTTTGATTAAAATAAATACAACGATATCTATGTTCAAATTAAACGCGACAAAAAACAGAACTTCAGAGAAAATATTATCATTTTAATTTTAAGTTTTACTTAGTAAATACCAATATTTCTTAAAATCTATTGTGACACGTGTTTTGATGCATTGGAATGGATCGAAATACGTGCCACA
>NW_028282736.1:0-38672 GCF_059751285.1 Brachycentrus maculatus
TAATAAGATGGACGATCTTCTCATAAAGATAAGAGAAATAACCAATATCTTTCACATGAATAAATATTTGAATTACAAAAAGAAAACGCAACGATAATCAAAGACCATCATGTCATTCAAGCACCACGCTGGTATTCAGTAAAGGTGTTTTCAAATCGAACAAGATCATTTGAATTTAGTGGATAAGAAATTGAGAAAATAAATAAATAACTTTTTGGTGATTCCTTCGATTTTACGATTTATATTTATTTAAATTAAAGAATCTTCCTGAATGAGATTTCGAAAAATGTTCCCGGCAGTTAAATTTCAAAAATGAAATAAAAACATACGAATGATAAAGTATCAACCTCCGAATCCGTAAATAGTTCTGCCTTGTCGCTTGAGGGCGTAGACGACATCCATTGCGGTGACGGTTTTTCTTCTGGCATGCTCGGTGTATGTGACAGCATCTCTGACAATACCTTCGAGGAATCCCTTGAGGGCTTGCCTGGTGTCGTCATAGACAAAAGAGGAGATTCTCTTGACTCCACCTCTTCTTGCCAATCTTCGGATGGCAGGCTTGGTGATACCTTCAATTGAAGCCTTAGCAGTTTTTCTGCCTTGGATTCTCTTGGTTCCGACTTTTCCCTTTCCTCCAACTCCTTTTCCACCTTTTCCTTGTCCAGCCATGTTGTGTTTTAACAAATTAATGAATATCTATTGAGCCTTAAAAATTTATAATATTGTTGGAATCCAATCCTGCCCCAAATTATAATCTGATTGGCTCAGAAATTACATTCAAAAGCCTCTATGATACACATATACAAATTGAAATCGCAACTTATTTACACTTACATTTGAATTGAACATGGCAAATACTGAAAATAATTAAAATTGGATTATTATTTCTTACAGGATGCGGTCGCTGTTTTAATTTTGGGTGAAATCTGGTGATGGGCAGGCGTGGAGTTTTTATAAAAATTCATTAATTATTAGTCGGAGATGTCGGACCCAGCAATAATCATGAACTTATTGCAGAAAACTCTGATGGGCTCCACCTAATCCATCGGTGAGGCCTAGAAGAACCTAAAGAATATGCACAGTGACCCTATTTTTCTTACAAACCTGCTCAGAATCCCTTTGGAATCAACAATCCCATGTACAGATGTAACCCAACATAGACAATGTTCATAAAGCAGCAGTTGTATACACCATGAAAATGGCGAGAGATTACCTCGAGGAGAATAATAAAGAAAAGCTGAAACTGATGTCTACTATATTAGTCGCATTCCTAATTGAAAACCCAGTTTAGATAACTCTCATGAAGCATCTTTCCTCAACCCTCGAGGCGATCCTAACAAACGACCACGAGTTCACAATCCGGAATCATTTCCAGTCAAACTTCGTGGAGATGCTGCAAACTGCCAATTCATCTGAGGATTCAGCCATAAAATATGAATTTTTGGGTCTTTGTGCCCAGATGATTTTGGGTTCGACAAAACATATTACAAAATAATTTAATGAATTCCTGAAGATCTCCCTCATTAACTTCATCAACCTCAACATTCGAGTCATCTATCATGTCAAAAATGCGGCCGAACAACAAGAAAGATAGAACACAATTCGCTGGTAAATAGTTTATCTTATTACTCAGTTTCCGGATTCTTAAAATCTATTCATACGCCATGAAACTCTATCTTCGCAAAATCATGTATGCTGACATTCATGCTCTCAAGCTCCTCTACAGCGACGAGCTGTGTAAGCTCATTGTTTTGAGTCTCGAGCTCACCCTCGCTGCGAACTAACTGCCTACAAGCCTTATTTTCTTTCAAAAAAATCAAGACAACGACTTAGTCGAACTTCTACATTCGATCAAGGCAGATTACATCACAGGTCTTTCTTGTTTAATGCGCGCCACAATTCAAAACTTTAAATAACCCAAAATGATCTTAGCAAACGCTCTACTCAGCAACTAATAACTATTCCCAACTTTCATTCAGAGTGCTATGGCACTCTTCTCGAAATGCCCATACCACAAAATAAAGAGCAGAGCGACTGTGAAGTTAATCGAGTAGATCTTTAATGCCCTAATGATTGGAGTCCGCTGCAATGTATTTTACCACATTTTTCGTAAGTAGAAATAAAACATCCTTAACGGCTGCATTTTCAGCACTCTGATATTCTCCCCTGATGACCTAGAAAACTACCTGATTGAACCTGAGGATTTTATCTGCGAGGTCTTGCAGATTATCTAAATGGACCCGCAGTAGTATTTAGCAAACCGGAAAAAAGATAACATTTTCGATGCGTAAGGCTATGAGTAAGTAGAGAGCTACAGCACACTTCGAACAGTAAGTTCGACTTTGCTCAACGCCTACTGCAAGCATATTGATGGTACCTTGCCAGAAATATTCTAATTTGCATTCAACGTCTTTAAAAATGACTCAGCCGAATCAAAACCACAAATTCCTAAGACTTTACTGCTCTGCCTTATGGGTGTCCTGAGGGACATTGCAGCAACGAGAGAAAATACTATCGAGGAGGTGGTGACATTATTAATGAATGTGATCTGTGCGAGATAGTTGCCTCTTTCCAAGAACGCGGATCGTGAGCTGTAAGAAAGTAAATAGAAGCAATAAAAATCTTTGGAATACCTAATGCTGTTGGTGGTCCTCTACAAGTATCTGCCCAAGGTGAAAGGCATATAGAAAAATGTATTGCCTCCACTGACCCAAATCGTAGAAAAGATTCTGATATCAGAACAGTGTTCGGATGCGCTAAAGCTGATGTGCCACTACCTGGTGATAGTGCTGATCAGCTTGGACGACCAGAATGCCAAAAATGGCCTGGCGGAGTATGCCGACCAATAGAAATATGGCATCAAGTTCATCAAACTGATGAACTATCTGCTGAAGATCGAATACCACAATGCCACCAAGATCCTCTAGACTCTCTATTATCTGTATAAGTAAACACACCCTTTAATAACATAGATACAAGGACTACTAAGTGGAGTAGAACCCGTAGATCCTTATCTCCACAGTCCAGCACCTCAGTGAAATCATCTACAAAGAGTCGTCGCTCAACTCGGAGTCCATCACCCAGCTCAACATAAACAAAGCCTGGAACATCATCACCGATATCTCCGAAAACGAACTGTTTGTCCCCAAGTACATCAATTAAATCGAATCCGCGATCATGCCCCTGCTGCAATTCATCGATGGCAAGAGATAACTCGACTATGAGGAGAATATATTCATGCTCATGTCCTCTTGCATCCGCAAATCTAAGCAAGTCACCCAGAACGAGCTCATCATGTTCGACATTATCCCCAAGCTCTTCTACTCCCAGCTGAAGATGCTATTCGGCCATACTTTCGAGACTCTCCAGATATTCATGCTATACGGTAACAACATCCTCGCGCAGGCCCCTCAAGCTCTTAACTTGATCATCGACATGGCCATTGCTTCCATGAATGCCATCACATTTCAAGTTTCTCCCAAATAAGTTGCCAACCACAACGAGGCCTAAAACTGCGAAGGCGTGCTAATTCTGCATGGACTTATCCTATCATGCGGCAAAGTGCTAGACTCCGAAATGTACATGAAAATTGGCAAAGCGTTAGACAGCCGGTTGCAAAGCTCCCCCATCAAGACAAACATCCTCAAATCGAAGTAACACATATTTCATAATTTTCAGTCTGATCACAGGAATCGCATTAATGATAATGATGGGGTATAAGTGGTTCTCGTTGGAAGACTGCGATGTTCTGCTGAACACCGTGCTGCAAAATATCCATTGCTGCACTCTCAAGCAGCCATGCCGCACGATGATTATAAGTTTGAGCGAGCTACTCTCAATGGCTGAACTGCCATTCATTCATAATCGCTTCACATTTATTCTGGACTCCATTGTCAGTCTGATGCAACTTATGTCCACTTCCAAAGATCTGTTCACTCGTAAGCCAATCACCAATGAAGAAAGAGACTACCAAATCATCGACTCCCTCGTCACCAACAGCCTCGATAATATCGACGAAGTTTAGTACTTCAAAAAAAAGATTAAAGAAATCAAATAAAAATACGGGCAAGTGCTTCAGAACACTTTCAACGAACTCTCCGAGCAGAATAAGGAGTATTTGAAGGCAGTGATGAACACGACTGCCGTTGTGGGAGACAAGCGAAAGATATTCAAAATTGCGAAAATGAGTAATAACTGATTGAAGGCTGTTTGGATTTTAGACATAAATATTTATGGATATATGCACATGCGAACATATAAATAAATATGCACATCCCATAGATAAATTGATATACATTAATAGTTGGCTAATGTGACTAATTCAAACTCATAATTAATATACGAGCAATACGCGCACTTCTCACTTTGAGTTAACGAACAACTATTTACTACATATACTGAACTAATTAGTTAACTTCCTTCCAAAATATAGACCCTTCCTAATAATGAGCAACAAAAACAACAACAAAAAACCAGACAATCTGCTGCCAAACCTCACATAGAATAACCTACAATTCCTACAATAATTGAACAGAATTCGCTTATAAGTACGCTCCACAATCTCATCACAACCATCCCACACAAACAACAGTAATAACCCCATATAAATAAACTAAATATTACCACATCTTTTAGAAATGCAATTGTTGCTCTACCAAAATCGATACGAGTACAATCTGAAGCCATAGATAGAAGACAATACATGCAATTTATTGATGTGCATGAAAATGCAGTAATGCAATCAGCGCATCAAGGAGAAGAGCAATTACAAGGGAGGCAGTTATAATATTAATTGGGGAATTAATGATAAGAATAAGAAAAGTAACGTGAATAGCACTCTGGGATCCACAGAGATTATTGGGACGGTGGGAACGATGGCGATGAATGCTCAGAGAAAACAATAGATTCTGACCAAGTAATAGGCTAAGAGAAGCATCCCCGAGTTTGTTTCAGCCAGCACTCTGCCAAGTAACGCTGCCAAGGGAACTTCTCTTAGGAAAAAATTTGTGCCTCCTTTCAAAAAAGCAGACGAGCCACCATTGAAATAAAAATTAGGGGGTAATTCAGGCTAGGAAGATTAAAACTAAATGGATCCAAGATTTAAAAACCTATAGACGAAGTTAGTGCAAATGATTTAGTCATAAATTGTGTAAAAAAACTCGAAGGTCGAGTGGGGAGAAATTGCGGGTTTAGGCTTCGCTAAGAAGATAATCCATGAAATGATAGTATGGCCAATGTTAAGGCCTGACATATTCACAGGACTTCGAGCTCCCCCAAAATCAATTTTATTTTTCGGCCCTCCAGGCACAGGTAAAACAATGATAGGCAGAGCAATCGCCAGTTAAGCAAACGCAACATTCTTTTCTATATCCGCTTCATCTTTGACCAGCAAATGGGTAGGCGAGAGTGAGAAGTTAGTACGAACTTTATTCGCAGTTGCTCGCTTGAAACAGCCTTCAGTGATATTCATCGATGAAATAGATTCCCTGTTGTGTTCACGCAAATAGGGCGAACAATAAAGCACCAGAAGAGTCAAAACAGAGTTTCTAGTTGAGCTTGATGGTGCCAAAACAAACAGTTAAGAACGAGTGCTTATAATCGGGGCAACAAATTTGCCACAGGAGCTTGATGATGCAGTCCGCCGGCGCTTTATTAAAAGATTGTATATTCCTCTCCCTAATTTTGAAGGCCGGAAGCAACTCATACAGCGATTAACAGCCAACCAATCATTTACTCTATCAAATGAAGATCTGCATGAGCTCTCAGCATTAACAAAAGGCTATTCAGGAGCCGATTTATACAACGTGTGTTCTGAAGCTGCATTGATACCCCTGAGACATCTGCATTCAATATAAACTATCCGGGAAAGTTAAGTTCCAGTTGCGAAGGTTAAAGATTTCCATGAAGCCTTATAATTCGTGAGACCTTCAGTGAATGACAGCCTACTCCAGTCATTCGAGATGTGGAACAAAGCATACGGAAGCTATCAATTCAACGTAGAGTAAGTTTAACCCGTAAAGTCATGATAATATTGAATATATCTCAATTGTGAAAAAGGATATGGCGTATTTGGAAAAATTTTCAATCACAATTATCTTCATTTATAGTATTTATCTTCATCCAATTGGTCTCAGTTGGGCTTCCTCCAAGATCTTTTCATTAGATGTTCTGAGTAATTGTTGTTGTTCATGCCTTTGTAGGGGTTGCATAGCTCCTCACATGTTTCTAGATCTTTGTACTTTTGGATGAACTCATGGGCTAACATTGTTGTCGAGTTTGGTCGTTGTTTCGGGTCCTTTTGTAATGCTTCCGAGATGAACGATTTTACTACGGTTGATCCTTTGCCAATCGACAGCTCATCTGTCACAATCTTTATGATTTATGACTTCTTGGTGATTTTGAAGGGGTTGTCTCCATTGAGGAGCTCATACGCGAGCGTGCCGACTGCCCAAGTATCAATTTTCTCATTGTAGGAATCCCCCATCAGGATTTAAGGTGATAAATATAGAGGAGTACCACAAAGGGTGGATCTGAATTACTTCGGGCAATACACAGCCCATCCGAAATCGCAAATCTTCGGAACTCCCTAAACTTCAATATATTCTTACATGCAGGAGCACAATATTTTCTGGCTTCAAATCCCTATGAATAACAAAGTGAGAATGCATCGAGTTGACACCTTTTAGTATCTCACGCATTAGAAACGAAATTGCTTCTTCCGAGAACTTCTTGCGCACAGTCATCATTTCGTACAGCTGCCCGTTGCATCCCACTTCCATAAGCAGATACACATTTTGGTTGTCGTAGAAAAAGGAGTACAAAGAGATTAAGTTAGGATGCTCTAAAAACATTTGGATTTTAATTTCTCTGATGAGCTGGTTCATTATCTTGTCGCTTTCTTCTTACTTTGAGCTTTCGAGTATGCTCTTGCTGATTATTTTTATGGCCAATATGAAACCTGACTCCTTATGCCTATACTCATAATGGTTTTACATTGCGAGGAACACATTCCCAAATTTGCCTTTGCCGAGAACTTTTAAAAACATGAAATCTGCAGCCTGCATGTTCTGTTTATTTTTGGGGGTCTGACAGTATGTTGACCCTGTTTCCCTTAGAACCTTCAAATCACTTTCGAGGGTCAACTGAGGATGATACTTAGACTTCGTTAAGAACTTCGGGGCCTGTGTATGCTCGATTTTCTTTTAGGTTTTAAAAAATTTCTCTAGTGCTTTAGACATTTACTTAATTTTTATTTAAAAGCAATCAGCTAACAGCATCGAGCCACAATTTAACAAAAATATATTTAGTTCCATATGTTCCAGTCCATAGTCAATCATGCTGCATGTCAATCGTATTTGTTTAATTTTGGAACGCTCATTAAAAATACAAATTCTCCGAAACAACTGCAATTTATTGTTGATCGCATTCTTAACAGAGGCCATTAATTAAATGATAGAACGCTCAAATAAAACCAATAGAAAACTATTACGAAATAAAAAGCAGTGGAAATAAGAAAATAGCGAGAATATCGAAAATATCGAAAGTTGCCATATCTTTTGACAATTTAAAAATAAAAATATTTATTCATAATTGCCTAATAAAATAAATGATCAAATAAATATTAGAATTATTTTTATTTGATAATATAGCTCTTTGAAGATCCTTATTAATGAATAAAAGTCATCGATGTGCAAATATTGTTTAGGCAATTTTATAAACTGAATGGATAACATTTTTTGGATTAATTTCATGCTTTTTTATTGCTATTGTTTTTTGTCTATAATTTCACTGCAGTTTTCTCGACCATATTGCGTTTCGAGAAAGGGTTAAGTTGTGCCAAATCCACTGAAAATGATGAGCTTTCTTATTCGTCCACATCTGCATTATCTTCTTCGGAAGGTTATGAGAAATTTGATTCAATTTTCGAGCCTGACCCCAGAATTCTGCTATTACCGGACATCAAATCCCGCAGCTTCGAATGACTCACGCCTATTTTTTCCTCATCGATATTTTCTCTTTTAGCATTTTTCTCCATTTCCTCACGTTCTTCCTCCTCACACATTTCCATCACTGAATTCATAACTTCCTGCAGCTTAACAATACGATTCTTCCTCTAATTTTTTTTATTTTATTTCTCCTACTCTGTCAGTTCGATATTCTTTTTATTTTCCACCTCGATATTATTCCCCTTAATTTTTTATTCATTCTCATTTCCAGCTCTTCCACTTTTCTGCAGCTACTAATTTCTTGAATCTTGCAGCAATTTATATTACTCTTTCCTTCTGTTATTATAGGCTTCATGCATCAACATGTTTTATTTGCTTACACTGAATAATTCGCGGATGTTCACAGTTTTCACTAGTCTTCTTTGAAGTTACTTTGCGTCTGTTTTGCCATTGAAGACTTACTTTTAAATATATTATTAATATTGTTCGCCGACGATCGAGTTTAGCTCTTGTTTTTCGAGGCTTTAGGGCTTGTATTCGGCAATCAATTCAGGACTCAAGTATTCAAGTGTCTTTTCGAGAGGATTAAATACCGTGGCGAATAGAAATATCATTTTTACCTTTTGGGTTAATTCTGCGTAGTTTTAGGGTATCTTTTATGCGTAAACTTTTTCAGTTTTCAATTTTTAAATCACATTTTTCATACTATTTTGCCTATATAAATTTCGAACTGCTCTTTTGATGCCGATTCCTTTGATAGAAGAGTGGTAGTCAGAGCCTGCCAATACAGCTGCCTCTACTCTCGTCACCTTATCCATAGCTAAATATTATTTTAAGAACTGTGAGTCAACATCCCTCGGCTTCCATTTATTCACATCGACATAGTCACAGTCACCGTTTTGATTGAGCTTCAAAATAGTGTTAATTCCATAGACCAACAAGTCCGAATCCTCACTTATAACAACATCAATGACCCCAAGTTTCTTCAGTTTAGCCAACTGACAGTCCGCCTCATATGGAGCAACAAGAAACTAGATATTTTTGGAGAACAGGACATTAATGGTAGTCGAGATTATTCTTTCGTCAATAAAAATGCATCTGGATAGATACTTACGCGCTTACTCGATATTTCCCTCCTTCAGATATTTCATTCCCCTCCGCTTGTTCTCTTACTTTTACTTTTTTCGCTTCTAGTTTGTTTAGCTTTTCATGGAGACTGTCCGACCATCGAACACGAAAATAGGCTTGATGTTGTAGTAGCTCAGAATTTATATCATTTCGAGGGGATAATAGAGGAACCGGAATGATTAAACATCTTGGCTTAATTCAAAGTTGCAGCTGTAGCACCCGCGATAGATCCAAGGCATGATATCAATTCCAACCCTTTGATTTTTAAAGGATGAAATATGTTCTTTTTCAGTGATCGGCTTCAATAGCTTCAAAAGACCCTCGATTCCCATATTCGCGCCTTTCTATTAATATCAGAAATATAATAAGCCAAAATAACTATTTGAATAATAAGGAAATTTATTTCACCAATCAGTGATAAACTACACTCCAATATGGCAGATTCTCACTTAATCGCCGTTTTTTCTCACATACGCTCCGAACACACAAGATGGGATTTCATTGGGCCTTGTTTCAAAACTGAATGGCTCTCCTTCGGATGCAGCATTTTACTGCTCGACTGTCAATTACCTCCCAAATTTAGAAGTAAGGGTTACTCCGAATAGCTCTCCCTCAAGGAAATACCCTTTGATCTTATGCAAGTAGTCGCCTTCTTTCATTTTGAAGGCTGTGAGCTCCAAGGATGAACTGGGATTTGCAATCGGCTGAATACCCTCATGGACCTAATTCCTTTCATCTTCATAATAGAACTGAATGAGACATGGAATATACTAAGGGTCATGCCAGATATTAACCTCCTTTATTTTAATCTTGTTGGTTTACTTGAGCAATGTCTTATCCGAGAAGAAGATCGAGTCAGGCATGATCTTGCCTTTCTCTAAGCAGTATCCCTGGGGCACCATCCACTTCTTCACTTATCTTTATTGTTTCTATTACGATTTCTTATCAGATTTGTGATTAATTAGACTGGCCTTATCTTCATGCTTTTCTCTTGGGGTGAATGTTTCTCCTTCATCTTTCAGTGGCTTCTTTGTGTTAATACTTTCACGGACTGTGACTAGTTTGTTAAGTTCTGCAACTTTGTTTCGAAGAGTTTGCAATTTCCTCATTTTTTATTTAATTTTGAGTTAGTTTTATTATTTTGCTTTTATTTATCTGTTCTTTTGCCTGTAGATTTGATCGATTCGCTTGCCATTTTCTTGGTGCGTTTTCTTTAATTCGAGCAGCCTATCCTTTGCGGCTTTCCACTAACTTTACGTAATTTCCTCCTCATCTTCTTAGTTTTAGACTTTCTTTTCCTGGACTTTACCAGGATAGTACTCATCATTGAGTTTCCTGAGCGCCCGCTCCAACTATATCTGATAAGCATGTTGCTTCTTCTCGACTTCTTCCTTTTTCTGCGTATTCTTCTTGATATTTTTAATATTCTCCTTCAAACTCGCAACTTAGTTCTCCAATTGAGCCACTGAGTTCCTCACTTCCTCATTCTCATAAACCTTTAACTACTTCGATTGCTGTTCTTTGATCGTCGCAAGATACTTTAACTACTTCTGGACATTATCAATCACAATCTCTTCATTTTTCACTTGGTTTTCCAACTGATGAACCCTATGTTTCACTAACCAATAATTTACTTATCAATTGACTCGATCGATATTTATTTGCCTTTGAGATTGCTTAGCACAGCTTTATACATATCAATTTGTTTATATGCATTCATCAGTTATCTTTTTGTGCTTTCAATCTATTTCGTTGTGCTTTTTGATGTCACTTTAGTGGAGTTAGACTTGTTAGGCTTTATTTTTTGTTTGGTTATTGTTACTGTAAGTTCTTAGTTTTGTTTCTTTAGTTTTTCGATGAGTTATTTGTTGATTTGGGTGAGTTTCTTAATACGACGATCTCTATTATATTATTTAGCTCATACTTTTCGGCTTACATTTATTGAGTCTGCTAAACTTTGGCTACTTGCTATTGCTCATAGTGCTCAAATTCGTCTATGTTTACACTAAAATTCTTAGGTTTCTTTGTGGTTTGGACACTGACCTCCATGGTTATTGATGATTAATTAATTATATTGTGAGTTTATGCATCTGAATGTATTCAAAAAGTATGAATCTGCATGAATATAGATGAATATAATGGCTATATATAAATAGAGATGAATATACTCGACACATATTAACATATTGACAAAAATATAGGCAACATTATTTGCAGTTCCAACATTCATGCACAATAAACATAACACTAAAATTGATGAATCCTTAATATTAACAATAATCAAATCAGACATATACATTATTAATACAATAATTTTAACTATTTAATTAAATTAAATATATTTATTAAATGTTTTTTCCTATCGATTACCATATACTCCAATCTGCCATAGATTTATTATTTTTATGATCTGCTTTTGAGGAATTGAAGTACAGAAACTTGCACACATCTCCTAAACATTCGAAGCTCATATTATTTTTATAAAGAAGACCTTTTAATTTTAAATTATGTGGCGTTAGAATAATGTTTATCTCATCAATTTGGCGAAGTATCATCAGTCGATATTGAAACCAAACATTCATATGGAAGCCTGAACCTAACTTCCATTTAAGATCTTAACAATATACTCAAGCTGCTGAGTTGATGAGATTGCACAGTAACATCAGGGTAATTCCAAACCTACTTTTTTGAACAGAACCATTTCGAACGACTATGAAATTGTTTACTATAGATGACCGGTATCTCTAATGTTGTGAACAAACCAGAAACGAACGAATCTAATCACTTTTTACTTCACATGCTCCTAATCAAACAAAACCCAAATGCTCAGCGAAGCAGGCAGTTAGATAAGCCTTAAGAGAACTGCTACTTGTTGATATTTGGGAACGAGCATCGCAGAGATGTTTATCTGGACTAAATCTAAAGTTTTACCTCTGCCTATTTAGACTCTGTCTTATTATATTAACAACCATAGGATAAGTTTGAATTTTAAATAGAGTCTCGAAAATATTCAATGCATCGAATTAAGTTTAGCCTGATCCTTGAACATGAAATAAATATGGCTCTGAAATGATGCGTATACTCATGTTTGTTTATAAATTAACATTTATTTCAATATAGTTATCAGTTATTAGGCATAAATGTATGTATGTGATTATCAAAAATTATTGAAAAAGTCTCAATATTAGAGTTATCCAAAATATTATTCAAAATATTATTATGCGGTTTATAAAATTAAATTGAAATAATCAAAGGAACTAAAATAATTAAAAGATGATAAGATAATAATATATTCAGTTTTATTCACCCTTTTGTTCCTATACTTTCATCTCCTTTGCTTCCTATTGTTGTTGCTTGATTCTTCGATAAAAAACAACATATGGATGGCTGTTCTTCAATGCTGTGAAGTTGGCAATTTTGACATGCTGATCTGAAAAATATATCCAATCGTTGTTTCTTTTGGTGTAGGCAACATAGTGTCCTGCTTTTGAACTTCCTGAATGGATCACCGCGCCATATATTTCATATTACAGATCCTACAGTTTGTTCAGGCAGTATGACTTTATGGAAATAACTGGGGGTATATTCACAGCCGCATCATTTTTAGAGCCATTATTATAAAATCTTTTGAAGTTTATGACAAGCACATCTGGGGGATTTTTTATGTAGAAACGGTGGACAGCATTTGATTATTGGCATTTTTCGCAGGCATAGGAATTACTCTTGTTAAAATTTTAAGGCGCGAAGAACCAATCGAGAAAAATGTTGCTAAACTTGAAACTCGGGTTATAGAGACCTTCCTATCCGATTTATTGCTTCGAAATCTCAACGAGGCTTTCTTCTTATTCGACCTTTTTCGCGATTTTGCGACCTAAAGGAATACTAATTCCCAAACTGAAATCTTGAATCCACCTTATTGACTCACAATTCAGACAGGACAATCTGCTCACTAAACTGAAACCAAACAAGTTCCCAACCGTTTCTTTAGGTTCTTTCGATTTCATTACCTTTGTTGTTGACTCTATTAAAGAATTTGTCAATATTACAAAGAGCTCAAATGCATCTTGCTGCTACATTCCTTTAAAATTTTTGTGTTCTTTCGACAGGAGCGATAATAAGCTTTTGGGGTTGAATACTTTGTCGTTGTTTTTCAGGAACTTTTTGAAGAGAGTATTTAACGAATCCTGATATTAATTCCTGTCGTATAGCGAATGAAGCTCGACTGTCGCGTATAGACACTGTAGTACTGAGTTCAAATAGCAAGTGTTGCCAATATTCGCCAATCCAAATGTCCTTAAATTATCGTAATTCTTTTTCGATTACTTTGACTCCTTTCGAATGAGCAAATGCTATTTAGAAGGAGAGTTTTAGACTTTGAGAGTTTAATGTATCTTTTTTTCGGCTTTGGTCGTAAGGTATTTGGATGCCAAAGTAATGATTTTTTCATGCAGATCGACAATTTTTTATATCTTCTTTTTATCGTTCGGGGAGATCATTTCTGTTTCGAAGTCAATAACATATGACTCACAAGAATAGCAATAAACTTGCTTTGAAAATATCTGTAGCACAATGGGATGTTTATGGGCATTCCAATGCTGTTCGGAGCAGCTGCTATTTTGTATGTTTGATTGTTATGGTTTGGAGCATCTGGTTTCACCACAGTTCAAACAGAGATTATAGTCAACAGATATATGATTCCTGAATGAGCATCTGACTTGTGTCTTCTTAATAAAATTACTGATTCTCTCGAACTTCAACAACGGGAAATGGTCACAACACTTTTTCATGTGCTTATATTATTATATGATATTGATAATTAATTTGCTGCACTCAGATTCTATTAAATTTAATATCTTTTATATTTCGTGTGTTTAGCATATCATTAAACTGCAAATAAAGTTTTGTTGTTTTTTTAGTTTGCTGTTTTAGTGGCTGAATTACATAAGAAGTTGTTAGAGTGCAAATTAATGTTTATTGAGTAGAGAAAATTAGAATTCTGAATTATTCATAAAATTTATAAATTTTCATTTCTTCCTTCGTCAAATTCACCCACCACGTTACCTATTATCGACTTAATATTGCTATTGAACTGCTGGATATGAATCCCATAGATCCAGAAATTAATAAACTTTCACAAATATTCCACCAATGAAAAACACACTCGATAAATAACACACTAAAAATCATGTTGATTTTATCTTGCTTTCAAGATCCGAATCGATTTTGGCTTAACCAATGCAGAAAAACATTTATGGGGATAGTTTGTAGAATTGTTGAATGAATCTGCATTTTGGCTTTGTTCTGTTTTATTTCGTGCATCATTATTCTCTATGCAATTATAATAGATGAGGAAAGGATTGAACTGCAAATCAAAGGCCAAAAATAGTAAGAATTCAGGCTCTATAATCAGCTTTAATTTGACGGAAGGCAATCTCGCATGTTTCAAAAGCAAACAATCCAGAATTATGAACTCCTCAAAGCTAGGGCCTGTGCATGAGGGCAAGACTATGGTGCTTAACAGGATGGAACATTTTGTTTAGCCAGAGCTGAGTTCGTTGACCGAGCCCCTCAAAGTTCGATCCAAAATGATTTCATGTAGGAACAGCTTCAGTGAGAAGGTTGTGTTCATGCAGTATGATGGCCTGGATGTGTATATCGACAATTCCACGAATAAAACGAACTCCAGTAAAAGCAATTCCGTTGCTAGCAAGGGAATGAATGAAGAGCTTTCTTAGCAAGATTAATTTGTCTCATCTTGCGTCCGAGTAATCACCTAGGAAACAGATAACACATCTCAGACATTTTCACAGTCCACTCATCTCAGCTATCGACATCATTTCAGTCCTCCCCGCTAGTACCTGTACGCTCAGCAAGAATAAGCCCAGTATATTGAGAACTGCTACTATTACTCTCGAAACAAAGCCAACAGTCGAAACCGACGCACAGTGACAATCTAGTAGAGTCAAGCCCTAAGTATCTGCTACTAATCCATTGAATCAGATGGCAGGACCACAATAATGATAAAAAACATCCCAAACAAATACACCCAGGACATGCTGCTCGAATAGTTCTCAATAAGATCGCCAGGAATCTTATAAAAATTCGATTTCTTTTATCTGCCTATTGATAAGAATGTACAGCATGCTTAATCTTAGAACTAATGCAATATCGGGTATGCGTTTGTGAATTTTATCAGTCCGGTTTATATTCGCGAACTATATCTTGAGTTCAATACGAGTAAGTGGAAGAAGTATAAGTCACCAAAAACTTGCGAATTGAGCTACGCTCTGTATCAAGGCACTCTTGAATTGGCAAATCACTTCAGACACACCAAAACAGTACAGCAAAAGGATAAAAGACTGAAGCCCCTGATTGGAGACAGCCTAGCTTGCCGAATCAAATAAATTAAGGAAATACAATAAATAAAGAAGACCATGGAATTGAAGAGAAGAAAGTAATGACATAGTTGAATTTTTATTGATGTTGGAGAATACTACTTTATACTATTCTTATAATATCTACAAGGTGCCGCCTATTGTTTATATTTCGGATTTCGATAAGCATCACTTCTACTGGAGCAACAATTCTATTGGGCAATGATCGCTACCGAGGATTTAATTGTTTATCTTGGACTCTTTAACGAATTTAAAACTCTCCTCGTCAATCAGGAAATAGTCTAAGCGCCAACCGATGTTTTTGGCTCGACCTCCTGTGCGCATGCTCCACCAGGAATATTTAACTTCTTCTGGGTGTAGCTTCCTGAATGTGTCAACCCACCCTTTTGATAAGAACTCAGTGAAGGACTATCTTTCTTCAGGAGTGAATCCAGCAGTCTTCTAATTTCCTTTCGGACGGGCAATATCGATTTCTTGATGGCAGACATTGAGGTCTCCACAAACTATAACAGTCTTCTTATTTTTGAGTTATTCACAGTGCCTCTGGAAGCATTGATCATATTACTTGACTCGATATTCTAGCCTGTCAAGTTTCTGGCCAGAATTAGGGATATAGGCAGTAACCAAGTAAAACTTCTCGAATTACATAGTGATGACCCTCCCTTATTGCGAATGTTCCTTCTCAGGGAGATCTTCCAAAACAGAAATGGGAAGATGCTTTGAAAATATGGCCACTCCTGAGTATCCTTTGGAACATTTACAGAAATTCCAGTATCCATTATATCCTTCCAGTTATATCTTTGCCTAATTAAATGCGCTTCCGTCAATTTTTGTCTAGTTTATGCATATAATGTCAGGCTGAGATGCTGCTAAATATTTGGGGAGATCTTGCTTCGTTATGACTGCTCTGATTCCATTGACGTTCCATGATGATATGAAGAGTTTATTGGGAGTTACTCCTGAGCCATATTTCCATTTATGGGCGCTGCTTTGAGATTAGTTTGTGCCAATATCGCTAGCTGAGAATAGCTTGGATTTGGACTTGACGACTTTTTACTATGCAATTTATTGGACTATTTCGCCCTTTTTGCCAAACAGTTTGGTTTGTGCTTCTTTGGGAAGCGAGGCTTTCTCTACTGACTTGGATTGGGGTTTGCTTTTGGGCGGCATCTAAGATTCAATCAAAATTATCAAATATGCTATAACTACTCTCACATTCACATAATATCACAAACATAATATCACATAATATCACATAATATCACATAATATCACATAATATCACATAATATCACATCACAACATATCACAACCCCAAATCAGCCGAGATAGGCCAAAACTCCTTGTATGATATCCTCAATATTCTCATCATCTATCGGGTAGATCTCTAGCTACTCATTCTTTATTTTATACTTATTCTGTTTCTATGCCTTATTCATGCTGTTCGACTCTGCTATATTTCCGATGTTTAGTTTATCATAGTTATTGCCCATAATGTTCATCCGCATCGCTTCATTCTATTTTGCAGGGTTGTTCTATATTCCCTCATTCATTCTATTGAGGAGTTGAGTCTTTTTGGATGCGATCGATTGTTGGGGTAATTTTAAGTTTGTATTTATAGTGCTTTCATTCATGAACTTGGGTCGATTGATGCTGATCTTATGGCTGGACGATGATGATAATATTTGGGAGCGGGCGGTTGGCTGATTCATTAGGAGATTAGTATTGTTTTAAAGATTAAGCTTATCTTGGTAGAGCTGAAAGTAATTGGTATGCGTCACATTATTCACATTGTTCAGATTGTTCACGCTACTACTAATTTGCGAGTACCTTGTGAAATTGCTCGCATTATCTTCGATATGAATAGCTCCCATTTTATTGTTATTGCTGGGATTCTTGGCATTAGCGGCACTGTTATTATTGTTCGTATTAACATCATTCATGGAGACAACTCTCCTACTTCTCATAAAATTGCCATTAAAGCATCCAATATCTGTCTCGGATGTCTGCACCTCCACCACATACTTCTGCTCTACATAATGAACAATCATACTTATCTTTGGTTCAACAACAACCTCATACTTCTGACTGAATATGCGGATATTCGATATCTTCTTCTATTGTTTCGATTTGTATTATTTATACTCCATCAGTTTCTCATTTAGTTCTATGTTCTTTTTATGGAGTTAAATGCACTTCTGTGAATTTGCTTAGTTTGTCTGTTTATGTGTATTTGTTTGTTCGGTGAGCTGTTATGTCTTGAGGGTGAGTTGTTGTGTCTGGAGAGTGAGTTATTGTGTCTTGAGGGTGAGTTGTTATGTCTGTTCGGTTAACTTCTGGTTTGTTAGTTTCAGATGAGAGATCTATTACTTTGAGGATAAGAGCTACTTCTTCAATTCCTCATATTACTATTGTTACTGATTCGTGAGCTTGCAGTTAATGCTGCGCTGCTCTTCCAATGCAGAGTTCCCTATAATTGTCTCTCGCTCCAACTCATCAATGGAAGTCAGCTAATATTTATGACTATAACCGAATTATTGTTCAGGTGGCAAGAAGTCATTAATATTGTATTAACGTAACAGTTTGCTATTATTATGAAGAGTATGATAAACTGACTGTTCGGTTGTTTGACGGCTTGGGATAGTCTGCTGGGTGGATGATGTTGCTGTTGCTTTTAGTTTATGTTTGTTGGGGTTGGTGTTGGGTTCGAGCATCGTTAATATTCAAATTATTATATATATCTGTATAAGTATATTCTGGAATGTATTAATTATAGTCGCTCTGCTTATTAATTTCATAAGCAACTGTTAGTAATCTATAAATAATTTATTATCTTAGTTTCTGTTAGCACTTTTTGGTGCTATTGCTGGAATATATGTACTAATATCAAGTAATATTTTTAATAGAAAGAACCAAATTATGGGAGCTATTTGGATTCAATAAATTAGAAGTTAGCTTAAGGAGAGAAATGCAATATTTATTAAGTCTTATTTATATATACTCATCAAAGTTCAATTTTCATAGATTCTTGAAATCCAACCCTAAAAAATGAAATGTATTGAAATACTCTGAAGATTGCGTCCCTAAGAATTCACATATGAAGAAAGAATACTAAATAAAGAGTTAAGCAAAAGGAACTGAAAATTAAGAGGAAATTGTGCGCTGTTCATGTCGAGTAATATCAGCAATAAATAAATAAGTAGGTTATATTGCTTGTTCGACTGAGTATTTATTGTTATATAATTTTTCTAAATATTTAATTCAACAATTGAGCAATGAAACAGTGGGTCAGCTGAAGAGTTTCATAATTTACTCATACATAAGAGCATTCCACTTTTCATCAATTTTTATCAAACCTATCAATCCAATCCAATCCAATTATTCAGCTATTGATACAAAATTTCATAGAAATTGCTTATGAACGATATCCGAAAATCAATAAGAAACTAATGTTTTTCAACAATACTTCTGATTAAATAATTTATATCAATCATATTCGCCATCAATAAATCTATGTCAAGTTTGATTTACTTGATGATCATCGCCTTGCTGTTTACTGGAGTTCTATGTGATTGCTCGGCTCCTCCCACAGATTGTTAGTCGTGCAAATTTGCCAGTTATTGCTCTCTATGCAGGCCAAGCTTCTTTGTGGATACAACTGGGCAATGCAAGTCCTGCATAGAAGGTTGTGAGATTTGTAGCACTTTAGGTACGTGCGAGAAATGCGAGATAGGGTATACTTTGGTTCAAAATTTATGCGTTTAGTGCCTCGTCGGATCTGCAGAATGCGACCCTGCAGATATCACCAAATCCATTGTTTGCGTCGAGGGCTTCTTTTTGAGAACTGTCTCAGGAACGCCAAAATGCTTATAGTGCTCGGCCGGTTGCTTAATTTGCACATCCACCACTGATTGCACTTTGTGCGATAACAGATTCAAATTATCGGCAAATAAATGTGTTTAAAATTGTAACTATCCCTGCTACACTTGCATAGTGTGACTTTATGCGCCGCCTGCCCACTGAACTGTAAACAGTGCGATAACCCAAAATCCTGTCGAAAATGCTCACCGGGATATTACTCCCCAATGCAGAGACGTGCAAAATCGCTGGGGGTTTGTTATGCTTGCGATCCCGATTTTTATTGTGCCACGTGCACAAAATTTGCTCATCAATGCACCAGCTGTGTGCCTGGATTCTAGAGGATAGGTTGGAAGTGCAAATCCCCAAAATATCTGCGACTGTCAATAAAATCCATAACTAACTATTAGCTTTATTCTCAGAGGAAGATTTCCTTCTATGAGGCAATATGCCAATACATTGGAGGGTCCTACATTGGCAAAACAAATAGAATCACTTAGTTTAAGCTACAAAATGGGTAATTATCACAGAAATCGGTATTCTAATCCCCGATGATGTCGATCCTCTTGGGGTCTACTATGCAGTAACATCAAAACTACTCCCTGAAACAGACGTTGGTGGACTGGTTCTTGATAGCTCCCCTACAGTCGTAACAGATGGTTTCACAGTCCCAGAGGCATAAAGATAAACAGCTAGCCCTTATCTCGGATTGATACTTGGGTTGAGCATCCCATTAGGTCTCATCGCCTTGGCCATCATCATAATCTGCGCGTATAAATGCACTCATAAAAAGCCAAACCAAGCATAGAATCAACCATAAAAGCAAAAGCAAAAAAAACAGTAACATAATTATATAGTGTCAAGTAAAGAGCCAGATATTATGCAATCAAATAAATAAATGATATGCTTCAACTCGATGCAGTCTGGATCTTAAATACTACATATTCTTTGATGCAAGTTAGTGGGGGAAACTGATCGATAAATCGAATAATCAAGCTATTGTTTTAACATATATATATGAATAGAATATTGCGAATTATGGCTCATGGCTATGCAAATTTACTATTTTCTTTAATTTGTAGGCAATAATGACTATTTTAGAGATCTATTTATTTGCTATCTCATCTCTCTCTGTTGTAGTGTGTAAATATATATGCATCTTAGTGTATGTTTATATTTATAAGGCATTGGAACAATACTATGAACTATTTATTTGATAGTTCTGCAACGGGCCATCTCATTAATTCATGCATGTTTACAAATAAACTAGATGAAAATAGAGGCTATATCCAGATCATCAAATTTGGTTAAACCATTGTGGTTGTTGAGGTTTTTGAGGCATTTGAGGTCCATTGTATTGATTTATGGGCGGTGGCATATACATTAATCCTTGCCCTTGGTCTTGCCCTTGCTTATGTCCTTGTCCATATCCTTGGCCTTGCCCATATCCTTGGCCATGTCCATATCCTTGTCCTTGCCCCTGCCCTTTATACTTTTGATTAGATGGCCTCCTTACTTGGCCGTGACCTTGATGATTTCCATGACCTTTTGCACCTAAGTTCAATCTGCACTAACTGCTGAAATGATCACTGTCTCCCGAGTTGCAATTCTTACAGAAGTGATAATCGTGGACCTATTTGCAAGTAGGCACTCTACATCTTTTTTGTTTGTTCATATATATAGAAATGTGCTAAATATTATGAATTATCGTATGAGTTGAGGGTATATATATCAATACATAATTCTTTGATATCTCGATTAACATTGCTACATTACTACATTACTGACGGACTGATTAACTTAATCAAATCTGACAGTCCCAACCCCAACCCCAACCCAACCCCAACCCCAACCCCAACCCCAACCCCAACCCCAACCCCAACCCCAACCCCAACCCCTGTGTCATGTTTGCTTTTATGAGATTTTAGAGAGAGTAGTGCACATCATTTATAAATAGAAAAGATTATTAAAATGTAATAATTCTCTCAAAAATACTCTGTTTCTTTCTATATATCTAACAAACATAACACTTTCCACAAAAGACTGAATGGTTATGTGACAATTTCGCAACCCAAGCTCTATTCAAAATCTATATATCGACAATATGCAGCCATGAATGCTTTATATAGCAGCATCATAAATTATAATGAATGCATTCTCGTCAGCATTTTCCAACATATATAGCAACTTCACACTGCCGTAATTCGATACGATCGAATGCCAACCATTCTCTTCTCAGCCCCGAGCCAATGCAATCTTCTAACAAAAACAGTCACTGTCAGTGCCATCATGTTTGGTGAGCACCCTCAACAAATCCTAAAAATAAAGCATTCCAGCCACATTCTCAATGCAATATCTGAAAGATTTCTAAGTTATTGCAGGCACTGAGGGGCTTTTCCCTATTTTCATCGAGCTCACTGAACAGTTTTGTTATATTTGTTGCAAGGATTGTTTCATTGTCTATATCCTGCCTGATGGCAGTGGGAAGAATGGCCACAATGGCAAAGACACCAGTATCGGCAATAATGAGCACGAGCAGCACGTAAACAACTATTAGAAGATTAATCTGCCTGAACTCCCAACTTCATTCAAAGCATCAGCAGACGACTCAATCTTATACTTCGGATTACAGTCAGGCAATATCATTGTCTATAATCTCAAAACCAAAGCAGTGATCACAAATTGCTAGGAATTTAGTTTCGCAGTGATACAAATAGAAATTCTGAGCAATTTGAAGATTATGGCGATGGATTAGTTTGGCAATATGAAAGCTTTAGCATTCAGCGAGAAGAAGATCCTGGAGAAGACTGTAAAGGTCTCTGTCAATGTGACTGATGTTATCGAGAAGTTTAAAATGAAGAAAAGAGAGAAAATACGCAATTTCATGAAAAGCTTACCATTTGGCAACAAAAATTAAAGCGTTTCGGAAGCATAAAAGGCGGACAAAATGCAGAGATAGACACTTCAGAAATATTTGCTGCCTAAGTTTACTATTTTGCCAGACCAATTCATCATAAAGTATCGAATTGCAAAAAATTAAGAAGATCCCAGCCAAAACAATGAAGAGTTCGAGCAGCTATCTGAAACAGAAATAAGCAAGAATAGCTATATTGCGTACTACTATTGTAACAAACTCTCCATTCTCACAATCCCATCCCTATATTCCAACCCGGACACCCCCTAGAAGATTCGCGAGTAGACTCTGCTGTAATAGTAGCAATCTATCGGCATGATGGAGTTCGGAGAGGGAGGCTTCAAAAACTCCAACAAGAAGTTCATCATTCTCGCACTCTCGACGAACAAGCTGCTCATCTTCTATAAAGCATTGGTGGTCGAATCCAACATCTAGTTCATCAAGGTTTCGGAAATAGATCACCACGAGCACCCCATTCGCAATGGCAGATTTCTATCCAACAACCTTTTGATCCTGTTGACCGATCGGGGGATATAGTTGGCCAATGTGAACTAGAAACCAGAATTGCTGCATCTCATCAACTTTGGGAACTTTGGTTATGTCGACTTCTTCAACTCCGAGGAAGAATAAGCTAGCAAGATCTCCAAAGTCATAATCGAACGCAACATGCTCAAGAATATTGTAATCACATAGTAGTATAAGTCTGCATGCAATACTGAACCATCAGCCGAAGATATTTCCAACAGCAAACAATAAAATAACAGTAGAATTGGTAATGCCGTATACGTGTGCCTCGAGGGCAAAAGGATAGTGTATGGAGTGGTAAAATCATGGAGAAACTATCTAAACAACATTGTATAACTCACAAACTTCTCTCAGTCAGCCCAACAATCGAACTCATAGCACGAATAAAACTAATAGGGATACAGCCCCCCCTAAGACTAAGAAGAGGGATGGTAGAAATTCCAAAAGTGTATGCAGATAGGCCTGATGATTTACTATGAGCAGATCACGAAACTAGCAGGCATCAGCGAAATCATCGAATAGCGCAATTTATAAATGCACACATTCTTCTAGAAAATAGCATTGACTTATCTCTCATTCTCTCTCAAGAAGTAAAACAAGAACACCTGTCTGATTTTAAAAGAGGTCATTGACTTCATGGTGCGTACATAAACTTACGAATACCTGTTCACAACAATCCTCGAAGCAGTCAAGAGCCACCACCTTGTGGGCGAGTTCATGAAACAGCTGTAGTACTACATATCCTGTGGAGCCATCAAGGTCATGACATAATAGGTCTTGTCACTTACCATTGGCCACTACCTCAAGAATACTGATCGAAACATCCCCGAAAGTAAATAGGCAATCGAAGTTTTGTTCATGAATTTCGATTTCACACTAATGGAGAGATCGCAGATACTGACATATTGCCTCAATTACTAATTGTTCAGGTCTCTCATTTATCTCTGCAAGGAACAGAAGGATTTCCTCACCCCTTTGATCAAACTATGCGGGCTCAGGTTAAATAAAATTAGGAATACCTACGAATCCATTCAAGAGCAGTAATCCGTGCAACAGATATCCGACATCATATTTTGGTACTTGAGACAATGCCTGGATGGGGCAATGACACAGTTTGATGATCACAAAGCCTATTTAAATATGTTGGATCAGCTGATTACATTCATTTTTATCCCCAGCTCCATCGAGATGCTATCACAGGCAGGCCCCGACTACCTCATGAGAATTGTGAACATGCTTCTCGAAAGCAAGATCATGCAAGTTATCATGTAGAACGATAGCATGTTCAGAATCAAGAAAAACAAACACATTGATAATCATAAAATATTTGTGGATTCAGCGTTTGGGGAGTTTAGGGTTTATGAGTAAATGCTCTGCACATTGATATTCACTGTAAAGTAGCTGCCAGATGAGCAGACATAGTTGGCAGTCATGAAACTTATGACATTTTGGATATTGAAAAACACATTTCCGTTTCGGTTGGAGTATAAAGCTGAAGCATTTTGTTTCATTGCCGATGAGCCCGATATTTTTAATCACACTCATTAAAATTTCAAATTGGAGCAAATGATCAATAGTTCGTAGCATCCCAAATAAGATCAAAAACAATAGCAAAAACAATAGCATAAAGAATAGTAGAACCAATAGTAGAACCAATAGTAGAACCAATAGTAAAACCATTAGTAAAAAAACTGCCTGATATTACGTATTCTAGATTCGATACTCATGGATATCTCCTACAACTAGAACATAAAACAAAAATAAAAGATCCTCTACCAAATGCTCGATAAGCTAAACTTTATAGAACTCTCCCACTCTCCTTAGAAATTCCGAAACAACATTAAACAAACATACCATAAACAGATTATCTACGCTAAAGCACTGATTCTTCACGAACTGAATAAACAATCCGAAGTCATATAAACATTTTTACGCTCGAAATTCACATTATTCACTAACAAAATATTCGACTATTTGTCGAGCAATCTCTTCGCTGATGAATAATATCCCAAATCAATCCACAAAATTAAAGAATAATAGAGTAAAAATTCACAGTTGCTTTAATACTTTACTCAAAAATATCAAAGCTTCCTAAAATTAAATAAGAAAAGTACAGTTAAACTCAGCATAGAAATCGCATCAAGAATCGGACATAATAAATTAGGCTATTAATACTTTCATAACATTTTGAAGAAGTTGGAGGAATTCAGTAAACTGTAATAACAACTATTATAAAATAAACAGCCGATCTAAAAGAAGCAGTAATCGGCATAGAAAAAGCAGCAACCAGTATAGAAGAAGCAACCAATACTATAAAAGTAACACTCGGAATTATAATTCATTTAGGGGGTTTTAAACAATGAAAATAACTCGCTGGATTAAGGCATAAAACAAAAACTATTGAAGAAGCATTTGACTATTGTAGTTCGCGATCGCATCGAACTTCTTTAGCACTATATTCTCACAATTGACTATCCCTTAGAGTAAGCTTTCAAAATTTGCGAATAGAGTAAAAATACATCTGCATTGGCTTACATTCTTATTAAAAGCGGCCGAAATAAATAAGGGGTTTACATGCTTACCGATATCTTCCTCAATACTGCCAAGGAAGCATTCAAAGAAATTGCTAGAAATCAAGAGAGCGATTCTAGTTTAATTATCAAAATGTAAGGCCAAATACTGAAAATTCTGGAAACCTGTTCTGCTGAATATGTGAATGACAGCATCCGTGGAGTACACTGTCTAAGTTATATAGGAATAAGTTTGGGAGAATGTTTTCGAAAAGATATTCAAGGGCCTCAACATAAAGAATATGGAGAATGTGGGCATAAAGAAAATAAAATAAATTCTTAAAAAGTGTACTGATTACACAATCGATGCAATGTTCTCACAAGTGAGTGCTTAGTACTTCATGGATGTATCATTTATGTCAGCTGTATAGAATTTTTCGAACAAGATAGTTGGAATTCCTAGCAATGTCTACATCAAAGCTCATGGAATGATTCATCAGAGACTGGAGTTTTCATTTGTGCTGAACAGTCTTAGCAAGGAGCTTTTCCGCATTAACGAAATGATGAAATATCGCGCGATTCTTAAACAAAATGTACTCATTTATCTATAGTAAGCGCAAAGGACTCCTGATTGAAGATGGCTAATGTGTGAAATGTGGGTTGAATGTCTCGGAAGGACCGAAGATCCTTTCCTTTGCATGCGGACATAAGTATCACACGAATTGCCTAGCTCAGGAAATGACGAAATGTGAAGCCTGCAGAGGGAACAGCATGGAAAAGATACTTGAGAATTGCTAGAAAATGGTGAATGGATTCGAAATGATGAAGCCAAAATAAACGATCTTATTGCAGAAATACTCATTACCGGAACAAGTAAGAGAAAAGTCTATCTTCCGAGAAAGGAATTCACGAATGCAAGAGTACGACTCAATGATGAAATCAGAGGAACTCATCTTCAGTAGTGGGCAGTTTTGATAAAATTTACTATTCGGATTTAACTCTTACAGTCTACAGTATATGCACTATTGGATATCCAGACAAAGATAAAGCAGTGATATATCCATATAAATGCAAAAATATATATATTTGAACACATATCAGGCTTCGAGATCATCATCTGCCTCATCTTCAATTTCCTCCTCCTTCTATTCGCCCTTGTCATCGCCTTTTTAATTCTTGGCAACTTCTCGATATCTCTTCAAATACAGTTTCAACAAATCACCATAATCTTCGAACCCCAAAACGTCAATAGATGTTAGAAGGTCTTAACCATTGATTGTTTTCCTCTTTTACGTTTTGCACTTCTCGCAAGCCTCGGATGTAATGAATGAAATGAATTCGGATACGCATTATTGAACTGTTTATTTGGCATCTTTGGCGATCTTTGCATTTTCAGGGAGTGCTTTCTTCATAATTCTGCCAATATTCGCGATTGGCAGGAATCTCGAATAGTTTGCTGCACTGTCTCCTTGGTTATTCGGCTCGCTCATGTTCAATTTGCCTAGTTATAATTATTATAATCAGTTAATGGTCGAGTCAACAATGGCTGCTCTACGTACATAAGCATGATAGATAGCATATGAGGATAATATATAATAATAGTAATTCAATAAATTCCACACTAAATGCGACACTCGGCAAAGACATCAAACAATACATCTCCCCTGACAACAGATCAAAGCATAGCATTACACAATTTTGTTCACTATTGCAAATAAGTATCCTCTTTCTACATTTCCGTACAACAGTATCTATAAATATAGCAATAGCAAAATAAGAGGCAACTGTGCCAGTTTTTAAAAGATACTAACATGTACATCATACCATTCCGAGAACTTGATCTCGATAAGCATGGATTCGTTACTCAAAAGAATCTACAGGGATTTCTGATGTAGACAGTTTTTCATTCATATAGTAAGCATTGCAAGTTCATGAAACCTCAACATATCAATCGATACTTCATGAAGTATAACCACGGCAAATAAACACTCGACTTTAGCGATATCCTTGAAGCATTATTGCCTCACTCGGATTATGTTTTGATATCGACAGTCCTGAAAAACAACCCTAAATTCTGTGATAATTCAACTCATCTTTGCCATTTCAGCTAAAATAAAGTTATTTCGAATATCCTTGCACTTTTAATTTCAGAGTAAATTGAACATCTCGACCGAGACTATTTCTTGATGAACTAGATAACTAATGGGAGCTTACAAACTGGGGCCATTCTCTGGAGAAGTCTCGATCGATCCCACAATAACTAATTGACCCATTAAAAGTATTGTTTATGCATATTTCAGATTTTAGGCCATTTGTAAATAGTTTGGTTGCTCTTTTTCGATATTTTAATGGGAAGCCCTTATAAACTGGCATTTCAGGAGCCATAAAACTACCATTCGAAGGGCTGATTTCATGCAAATCTGCAATGTCCACAATTAAAACAAAAGAAATCGATCTGCTTGCAACTATGAGAATTTTACCAAAAGAAAACAATAACGAAAAACTTGTTTAGAAGAATACGCTCGGCAGAAATCAATCGAAAAGATAACCAAATAAAAATTGTGTCTAATTCGATAGATAAAGAGCAAAAAAACTGTCGATTTGAAGAGAATTATCAGTGAAGAGCAATTTCCAAATCGATCCATTAATAAAAAAACTCTTTTGACGAGCAAAATCGGCTATGCAATTCCCAAAAATTGTATAAAATTCATCGAAATAAACGGCTGATGGTATAAAACATTTATTAATATCGATTAGAAGCATTTAATGAACAGAAACGAATTATTGTCTATTTATTTATTTGGCAGAAAATAGTTTATCTTCTTTGACAATAATTTGGAACATTGTATAGTTAGATAGTCCCTGACTGACACAATGAGTAAACCAATTTTATTGGAGTATACTTGAAATGGGATGAAATACATTAGAATGGACGGAGCACATACATATATAACTCAACTACGTTCTTTATCCTCAAAATAATATCCCACGCATATAAATTAATACATAAAAGTGGTTTATATCTCAATAATTGGCAACTATATGTTTGTATATACTAATTGATTATAATAAGTAGAAATGAGCCGAAAGTTGAAATTCTGAATATAATAATTAGCAAAATAGTAAAAGAATTATGCTGAAACAACCATCAACAAATGTCAAAATGACTAATGTGGCCACTATCCGCTACAAAATCAATAACAAACAATTCTAAATTGCTTGTTATCGGAATAAGGCCATGAATTGGAGGAATGGAGTTGAAGATGATGTCACTGAGGTCTTACAATCTGATGAGATCTTTGAGAATGCCTCGCATGGAACCACAGCCAAGAAATCGGATCTGAATAAATTCTTTGCGAACAAGACCAAACTCGAAATTATCTAGATCATTCTCTCTCGAGGTAAATTTTGTGATGAATTTAGGAGAGTTGCAGATCACTGACAAAGAAAGATAGTCTCAGCAAAGCTCGACCTTTGCCGAAATGATCAACATTATCGTGGAGAAGTGCGTACACCCTGTTTCGCAGCGCCGTTTCAGCGCAGAGAGCATAAAGCAAGCAGTCAAATAAATCCATTTTTCAGTAAAAACAGACCAACCCGCAAAAAAACAAGCCCTCTAATGCATAAAGCTCCTCCAGACAAAATACAAAATAGCTCGCGGGGACATGCGCATAAAAATCTCCTACAAACAAGAGTGCGAACCCGAAATCACAAAGATGCTACAGACATTAAAAATCGAAAAGCTTTATCACTCTGAAGAAAAGGGTGAGCTATTCATTAAAGTTTACGATATCGAGCCAAACAAATACAGGGATATCAACTTGATGTGCAAGAAGAATGACGATGTCACAATTGAAGTTGTTCTGAATGTGGTTGTCAACGAGTCTATGAAATAAATTGAAAATGATGGGTATAGCTTCTTGGAGAGGATTGAGGATGCAGAAAGAAATGAACAATAGGCAGAGGAAGTCTAGGAAAAGAAACTTTACAATAAGG
The DNA here is from genome assembly GCF_059751285.1 of Brachycentrus maculatus. Lineage (NCBI taxonomy): Eukaryota > Metazoa > Arthropoda > Insecta > Trichoptera > Brachycentridae > Brachycentrus > Brachycentrus maculatus. The sequence continues at coordinate 29,273 of NW_028282736.1, forward strand.
TTAATGTCAACAAATAAAAATGCTAGTAAAAAGTGTTGACATGTTCCAATTGCACGTAGTTTGTGCGATTCAACAATGCTGCAGAGCAACGAGCACACTTCAAATCAGATTGGCATGTTGACAATGTGAAGCGGAAAGGGAAAGGACTTCAGCCAACTTCTGAAGAGTAGTACTTATTCAATCTGAATTATACTGCATGAAACTCAATGAATAGTAGTAACTCAATAAATGTGCTGTAATGATGTTCATTTGTTTTGATTATCGTCATCATTTGCGTCATAATTATACATATCATCATATAATATTACATAGGTTAATTTTATCATATTTAATTTAAAGTAAGGTCGTCAGAAAAATGAGAGCAATTATCACGATAGTGTGTCTCATGGTCATTGCGTTGTCCATCTTCTACAACAATGCGTATTATGACTCAGAACTGTTCTACATGCATCAAATACCCACAGGAACTGTCTCTTTATTCAATTAATCATCTCAATCGACAGCAGCAATGATAATTCCTTACATATAACACAACTAAACTGGCTTAACTATCAAATATGCCAATAAAAGCATATTCGCATCAATTCGCAGTTACTAACCAACACAAAAAATAACCGCTGATTAGAAATATGATCAAAACTCCTTAATAACATACAATAAAGCATTTCTGTTGCTTGGAGTTTCCTCATAAACAACAATTAATGCACATGGCGATTCATTCTTCAAAATTAACAACAAAATCCCATTGTTTTGTCAGAAGCAGCTCATTACAAGTATAAAGCAAATCTCGCAATCAGGCATTCGAATTGAGGGACATTTTTCAGATTGTGAAGATAGCTATTACTTGATTGATTTAGTTGAAGCAAAAGTGAATAAAAAGATTGATGTCAATATTACAGTGCTTTCAAGTTATTATAATAGAGCGTTAATACGGTTTGATCATAAACTGGGAAATAGTTATTTTGGTTTGGGGGAACAGTTCTCATATTTAAATCTGGGCACAAATCGGCCCTATTCGATGTTTGTCAGAGAGAAGGGAGTCGGCAGAGGAGACCAGCCTTAAACTTCAATAATTAACATCTTGCATAAAGCTGCAGGCACTTACTACTCGACATACTGTCCGATGCCGATTTGGTATTCATCGGAGAGCCTTGCCTATATTCTCAACGCCAATACTGATGACCTCTCTCAATACTCATACACTGCCTGGATGAATAACTAGCTACTGATCTGGCTTCCTTCGAAATAAAATAGCACCAACAGCTTTCAGGTGTCTGTGCTTATCTCTGATTCTCCCCAGCCTTTCAAATAGCTGATCGAGGGCATTGCTGAGATAAATGGATACACAGGCACTGTGCCTGATTGGGTCAATGAAGGCGCAATTATTGGTCTCCAAGGAGGAACCAAAGCAGCACTTCATAAGTACTAACAGATGAAACAAAGCGGAGCAGTTATCAAAGGAGTCTGGCTACAGGACTGGGTTTCCAAGCGGTGGTCAATGGGATACTCTAGGTTATGGTGGAACTGGTAGCTTGACCACAATCATTACGAAAACTGGGAATAAATGCGTAACTCCCTCGAAAAAGACGGAGTTTTTGTGTTAATATATATCAACCCGATGCTGACAGATGCAACCGAAAAATAGAACAAGACTCACAACTTTTACGCTGAAGCAAAGTAGAAGGGTTATTTCATAAAGCTGAATGATGGCAGCGTTTATGAAACTTCAGCATTTTCGGACTTTAAAGCGAGTCTAATCGATTTTGACAACCCTTAATCAAAAAAATACTATCAGACACTCATCAGAAGTGCATTAGAGGAAACAAAGGCAAAAGGAATGATGGTCGATTTTAGTGAAGCCTATCCTCTCTAAAACAAGCATGCTTCGATTGAGGAAGCCATGCAGTATCATAACCAATACCCAATCAAATACCATGAAGCGGTTCGAGAAGTTATTGAGTAAATCCCAGAGTTCTACTCATTCACGCGTGCTGGTTTCACACACGCACCGAAACATGCGCAATCATTGTGGGCAGGCGATCAAAACATGAATTTTAAGAGAAACACAGGCCTAAGGAGCTGCTTGATTGCCATGCTTAGCTCAGGCTTAGTTGGATATTCTAGCACTCATTGCGACATCGGCGGATATACTTATTTCAACTTCTTGGGCATTTCGTAGCGAACCAACAAACTCATGACAAGATGGATGCAGTTGGCTGCATTCTCTTCTGTCTTTCGAACTCACGAGGGCAACTCCCCTGACAAAACCCTACAAGTATACTCAACCCCATAATTACTTAAATAGTTTGCATTCTACTCAAACTTGTTCAGTCTTTTAGCAGAGTATCGCACCCAGCAATGGAAAATAAGCTAACAAAATAAATTACCTCTGGTGCGCCCTGTTTTTATTGAGCAGTTCACGGGAGAAACACTCGAACAATAACAATGGTCATAAATATTTAAAATTGATGATCAGTACTATCTTGGGGAATAAATGCTGGTTTGCCCGATACTCAATCAACAAATCAATAAAAAGTACTACTTGCCAAAAGGATAATGGATTGACTTATGGACTGGTGCCTAAATAAACCAGCTGCTGCCCAAACTGTAAGAATATAAGGGATATTTAATGCCTGTTTTTATTAAGAAAAGCAATATCTATGCTGCGAAAATTGTAAAGGATGTTAGTGAGCTGCTCTTAAAGTATTAAAGGGTCTTCAAGGGATATGAAAGCAATTATCAGTAGAGCTTTTTTGATTTATGAGTTTGCATTTGGATTTAATTATAAATTTATAATTTGTAGTCGCCGATAATCTGATGATAATTAAAACCACCGAATTCTCCCAATAATCAATTCAATTAAAATATTCGAATTCGTATTGAATACTGCAAACATTGGTAATCACAATAATGAAACGATTTCTATATTAAAGCAACACAGTCACAATAAATGATAGCCACCATTACAGAAAAGAAAGATAAGCTTATAATATAAAGTTTTCTGTTTATTTGTATAATTGTACGATCATGTCTTCATGTATTTGATGATCTTGAGAGCATTTTTGAGCTTGGTGACGGCTTTATGGAATCTGATCTTAGTGTTGGCAAGGTTTATATTAGGCACGTCTTCCACTATCCAAGGATGTTCATAAAGCTTATCCATTTTAATTCTCTCTGCTGGGTTCTTTTTTAGCAGGCTTTTCACTAAGTCTTTTGCCTCTTCCGAAATTTCGCTCCAGTCGTCTTGGTCGAATGCTATTTCCCCTAACTTGATTTATTATTGTAAGTCTGAGGGGTTTTCCGAGTGAAAGGGAGGGTAGCCGCAGAGCAGAATATAAAGGATGACCCCTAATGACCATATATCGACTGCGCCCCGGTATTTAGAGCCCATGAAGATCTACGGGGCCATGTAAAGAGGTGTGCCGATTGCGGTGGACATCACAGTCTGGTTGCTGATGATTTGAGAGACTCCGAAGTCAATAATCTTCAGCACCTTTGGCCCCTACTTTGAAGTGTACACAATATTTTATGGCTTCAAGTCGCGGTGGATAATGCCACAGTTATGCAAATACCTCACGGCATCGATGATGGGCAGCAAAGTTTCCTTGGCCTCATGTTCAGAGTAGGTCTATTTCTCGAGAATGTGGTCATAGAGCTCCCCTCCCTCCAGATATTCCAACACGAGGTAGATATTCTTTTGGTCGTAGTAGACACTGTAGAAATCAACAATGTTGGGATGATTGATCTGCTTCATGATATGAATCTATTTCTCCAGCGAAATCGCGACCTACTCACCCATCCTCTGCCTGAAATATAAAACAAAACAAACTTGGAGCAGATCTTGATAGCGACGACCCGGTCTGTGCCTATTTCATAGCCCTTTACTACTTTCGCGTATGAGCCCCTAACTTATGAATGAATTATACTCTCCAATTTGATCTTTGGGGTCGTAATAGTATTAATCTCCAAGAGTGATCTTGTTCTGCTAAGTTTTCACCTTATTAAATGATCTCTGCATTATTATCCTGGCGATTCAATTATTATATTCATATTCATACTTAATATCTAACTTATGCCATTTCAATGCCTAATACTAATAACTTCTTTTTCATCTAGTATCAAAATATCAGTATTCGGCATCTGAGTGTATCCGCTTCAGCCCGATGTGTATCCACTTCAATCCGAGTTTATTTATACTCCACTTTAACCTGAATGCGCACTCTTCATGAATTTATTTTTTATTGAGTTTTTGTGAGGTGGGAGAGATATTACTCGAGAGCCGAGTATATTATGTCTATCTTTTCGAGGCTTATCCTGCGATTGGCTTCGACTTTGATGGCGTGCATTGCCATCACTGCTATTATTAGTTTTACTATTTTTATCCCCCTTAATTTGTGGAGGCTTAGAAATATTGAGAATTAGTTAGATGTTTTCCAACCTTGATAAATGTCCACGAGGAATGGCTTTGACATAGTTAAGGGGTTACTCTGAAATGCCAATTCGTAAAGGATCAGCCCGACTGACCATACATCAATCTGCTCTAAATTGTATCCCTACTTCGACAGGATTAAGCACTCTATTGGGGAGTATGGCAGCGTGTACCCCATACTTTATTTCGTATTCTCATTGAACTCTCTGGAGATAAGAGCAGATTCGCCAAAGTCGATTATCTTCAGAATTATGTTATCGATGGCCGGCTGATTGGTCTTTTTGGGGCTGTTGTTCCCAGAAGTGATGAGGAAGTTTTAGGGTTTGAGGTCTCGGTGCACAATTCCTGAATAATGTAGTATCCGCACACCCTTTATAATTTGTTTCGAGTAATTTATAATCTGCTTTATTTTGCTGTGGTAGCCGTATATCAGAGTATCCAAGGTTACACCAGAGTAATCCATATATATTTACTTTTTGTGATCTTTGCTTTCCTCATTGCGGATATCGCTCTGACAATCGATGGCAGCTGCTTGGTCTTCTTCTCCTAAAGCCCAATAGTTTAAAACATGCTCATTATTCCTAATTTCGTTAATTATGTGTAACTATTGCTAAATTTTACTACTTTAGTTAGACTCTTTACCTTCATCCTGTTATCCACATCGTCTTTTTATATCTTTTTAACCACTTGCGCACACTTAGCAAGCATGCTTCAAAGATTTTATGGCCAGTTATTTATATTGGATGGCTTGGTTTTAATTTTATTGAATTAAACAGAGTTTCTTTTATATTTGGCAGCTACTGCCGAATTTCAGTATGTTTTTTTTGTGTTGGTATTGGTTTGTTGCATCTTGAGGTGGTGATACTTCCAGGCGTAGGCATTTACGAATTGCACATCCCTTTCCCATATCGAGAATGTTGAGACTTGGGCAGGTTTCTATCGTTTGATTAGGACTAGCTATGATCTAGGACACTTTTTTGATGAGTTTGAGCTAGTTTGCCTTCCTCTTTATTTTTTGAGCGAACGAGTTGGAGAGAAGTCCGAGCTGGGAGAGCCCATTGATAACTAGATCAGACTTGGAGGCAAATTTTCTGATAATCTGACTAATAAGCCCTTGGGTAATTGACTACTAGTTTTGTAGTTTTAGAATAATTCGATACTAAATTATTTGCAGTTTCTACGAAAATGCAAAATTGCGACTGTTTAGGATTCCTAGCAGATGCTCGCTATACTCACGCGGAATTCTAAACTGTGTTCCATTGGTATAACAGAGATGCCCACTGAAATAAATCTTCTCCTCTTTGTATTAGATTGTCATCTTAAAATAAAGTTATTTATTAGTAGAGCTAGCTATGAATGTTGACGGTCTAGAAATCTCCAATCCTTCTTTTCGTGATTATTTATGGCGATTAAATCCTGTCTCATGCTCATTGTATTAGCCTGTATATTTACTGCTACTTCCCATGTCATTCATCTGATAAATGATAAGTTTTTAATTATAAACAAAACAGCAATTTACAGGACTTAACAAATCAAGCTATAGGCTGTGGAGATACCACTCTGATCAATAATCTGGATTGTGTCTTATCGGATCCGATTAAAATATAGGTAGAGTTAATTTTAGAGAATTACAAGCATATCTCTTATTTCACAACTACTTTTCGAGAAAATACTCAGAAATATTTGTTGCAAAGAGCAATAAAACCATTAGTTTCGATTAAATAAATGTACTTAATGTAGAGTTAATTTTTAATATATTCATAAGTAAATTTAAAATTAAAAATGGTTAATCTTGAGCTTTAAGCCTATATTAAACATTACTGCTTTTTTAGACATCATAAAATAAATAATTATTAAAGAATTATCAAAGAATTATTATCGCTATTTTTGTTGACATTTTTGATCAAGTAATAATATTAAAGGAAAGTAAATGTGCCGAATTAAAGAATGCAAGTAAAAACATGCGAAACACTTTTGCAAGCATTGTAATGCAGAAGATAGCAATCACTTTAGCAGTTAGTGTTGGAAGAATCCAGCCAATAAAGGCAAGAATCATCAGCCGCATTTTGCAAATAAAGCAGGGGGCAAAGAAAAAAAGAATAATCACCATCCCAACCACCATGGCAAGAACGAACATAACGAGCATGAAGAGAATGAAGGTAATGAAGGGACAGGGTTTGAAAGCTCAGGGCAAGATCACAAACTGCAAGAATACCCACCACAAGGATACCCAGCGCAAGGATATCTACAACAAGGATATCCACAACAAGTATATCCACAACAAGGATATCCACCACAAGGATATCAAATGCAAGGAAATTACCCAATGCAGCCTCCAGTAAATATAATATACATGCAAACACCCCCTAATTTTATACCACAAGGAAACACAATCTACATACCTCAAGGAGGATTTCAGCAACAGCAACAGCAACAGCAACAACAACAGCAACAACAACAGCAACAACAACAGCAATCTCAACTGCAACCTCAACAGTCGCCATTCAATTCCTTTGGGCAAAATTCTCAGAATTGATTGTATTATTGTGAGCAATCTGAGCATTTATATTCCTTTCCCATAAATTTGTTGATTATTTGCTGAATTTTTCACATCCTTGTATAATACTTTTTATTTATTTAAAGGTTGATTAGGAGGAGCATGTGCCGAGTCTATAACTGCACCTAAAAGCATGAATTCCATTATTGCAAATTCTGCCACGCAGAAGACAGCGATCATTTCAGCACCTCATGTCGAATGATGAACCAGAAACTTTAAAACCCTTTGCGTCAGTATCGGTCTGCAAGCAGATAGCAAGGAAGACCAAGCTCAAGGAGTAGAGGCCAGAAAGAGGGAAATCCTCGCAGTCCGCAGCAAGGAAGCTTCGGTTATCCTCAAGCCAGCCGAATGAACAACATCGGAATGCACTCTCCACCTCATCGCTTACCAATCAGCAACTAAGGATTGAATAGAAAGCCCTATAAGCCTCAAAGATATCAACCCAATCACGGCCCAATGAGGCCAATGCTAGAACAAAAGCCGAAGTGGTATAATTAAAAATGAATTGCTTAGTCATGATTAGTTCTATTCAAATATTTTCTTTAAGTATTAAGATATGAAATTGAAAAGTGTCATCAAAATGTAGGCAATCAGCTGGATATTTTGGCGGGCCCTATGTTTCTTACAAAGTGATATGATATGATTTAATTAATTAATTAATTAATTATAAATATAAATATATATATTATGTTCTTTCTGTATAATACTTTTATAATTTCGTATAAAAGATTTATTTTGAACGAATTAAGGATAAATATATTTATTGATTTTGATAAAAATGTGCAGGGTACCTAATTGCCAGGAAAAACATGCGAAACACTTTTGCAAGCATTGTAATGCAGAAAATAGCAATCATTTTAGCAGTTAGTGTTGGAAGAATCCAGCCGATAAAGGCAATAATCATCAGCCGCATTACAATCGTGGGCACAGAAACCACGCGAACCACGGAAACCACGGAAATCACGGAAATCACGGAAATCACGGAAATCACGGAAATCACGGTAACCAAGGATACCAAGGAAACCAAGGATACCAAGGAAACCAAGGATACCAAGGAAACCCAGGAAACCAAGGAAACTAAGGATTTAACAAAGTACTTGGTCAAGCCGGACAAATATTAAACATTGCCCACCAAGGTCTAGGATTTGCAAATAATCTGGCTAAACTTTTCTGATAGATTTATATAGCCCTTCGGTCATCACTACACAACATACTTTATTTTCATAATAAATTATACTTTTTACATCAAAACATAATGGCGATATTAAGTGGCACTTCTTCATGGGAATTTGTAATATTTTGTAATATTTATTGATTTATTGATTGACCGGAAGCATGTGCCGAGTCCCCAACTGCAAGCAATAGCATTAGTTTCATTACTGTAAGTTCTGCCACGGAAAAGACAGCGATCACTTCAGCAGCTCATGTCGAAAGAATCCTCAATATGATAGCCTTTCTCCCAGACTCAGCCCCACCACGCCAACAGGACCATCGCAAGCTTATGGGCACGAGCATCCATATTTACAAAACCCCTATGCGTTCGACCCTTAAAAAGATGAAGGGTATCTTCAACCGGGTAGAAATGCCATTAACAATTAAAGCATGTTACAAAGATTCAAGAATTGGATAAAACAAATATTAGGACTCTGATAAGTATCTTGATAAAATATTATTCATTCTATAAGTCTAATTACATATGTAACACATTCAACCAATATCTTTCTTCCCGAACATACCAATAATCTCATTGAAACTGTCTTCATCTGAGATTTCGTTCCCACTTTTCAATTCGTAACTCTCCATTTTGATGCTGTTTCGTTCCAAAAAAGGCGTCTATTTACTCTGAGGGTCCCAATCGCCTTGGTTTTAATTTTTGGCGATGCCTCCATTTAATGAGCTGCCGAAGTAGCACTCGTATTTATACTTCAGCATTTAAAGAATTTGATGTTCCATGCCGTAAGGGTTCGTAATTGCGTTCAAATCAGTGCTCATATCCAATTAATTAGCCTTGTTTTCGGGAAGATCAAAAGTTTCTCTTTGAGGACAGCAGAAATGCACAGATATTTTTTTTTTACTTCCCTTCACAGCAGCATTATTCTCGATGGTCTTGCTATGGCCCATATCATTGGTATTGAATATAGTCTTAATAAGATTTTCGTAGTCTTTGGGGCCGACCTGATCACAAATATTTGTTATGCTCTCGCTATTTTAAATGATCTTCTGCCTGATTTCCTCTATGGCACCTTTCCCATACTCATCGCTATCTTTATGTTACTTCGCACTATAAATGATATCCTTATTCTTTTTATCAAAGCTATTCGAAAGTAGCAAGTTTATATAGTTTGGGGTTGGGGTTGGGGTTGGGGTTGGGGTTGGGGTTGGGGTTGGGGTTGGGGTTGGGGTTGGGGTTGGGA